>NC_141760.1:105191710-105472545 GCF_982258835.1 Parasteatoda tepidariorum
CTACTTCCTTTAGCTACCCTTCTCATGCCTTGTCTATTCGACCGTCCTTCTGATTTTCACTTAAAAGGGAAAATCCCTTCACACAGACAGTAGGACAATAAATAGAATTGAAAGAATCTGAAAAAGCTGAAAACAGTTAATAAGCAAGTCTCTTAAAATATATTACTGAAGAAGAAATAGAAATCTCAGAAAAAGTTTGTGTGAGCTTCTTTGAGAAGTAATGATTTTGAGCTGTTAGAAAAACGTATAAAGCTGGATTTTCTTTAAAAGGGTAAATTAAATCCAGGATAATTTAACATTAAAGGTATAGGCGATTTTCATGGAAAAGCATTAAAAAAAATTCTGTATTATATTTTTTATTTAAAATAACATGCATTAATACCATATCCATAGACTTATTTTGAATAACATTTCTTTTCGTTGTTTGCTCTTCAGTTTTGCTAGCAATGATGAGGGAATTTTAGTGGTAATAAATTATTTCACTTGTTGTCATTTTATTTTATAACCATCGTTAGACAGCCAACCCCATTTTTTGGGGTCTACGACTACTAATGTTCAATTCTGTAGCCTTGCAATTTTGAACCCAATCCAGGAAACAATGGAACTCTTAGAATAAGTATTGGGAGAAATTTGCCCTCATGGAGGACTTCTTGAGGGAACTAACCCGCATTTACTTTACATGTGGAGAAAACCTCCCATGGTTAGTCTGGCGACAAGGGGACTCTTAACCCATGATCCGTCTATGGCTGAAGATTTTTTACCTCAGCAGTGAGGTTGGTGCTAGCTGGATGCGGAATTCGTATACATCGGCCGTCACTGAGATTCGAATCCGATTCACTTCAGTAACGGCGAGCGCTCTATCCCCTGAGCTATCACGGCTCTATTTCAATCATTGAAGACAGACATTTCTTTTTATTTGCTTGCTATAAAATTATGCCTTGCTTCTGTAATTTATTTTAATCACTTTTTACATAAAGACCGTCATTAGTTGCAATTTACCCCACCCTCCTGGGATTTTGAATGTCAACTGATAAAATAATTGACTATGAAATACAACTCAATATTTATTACAAATTGAACTGTATTTAATGCCTTCATGTTATATGATTTCAGACGTGGAATTAAACAAGTTCGGCCTGGATGAGTGCTCAGTGTGTACAACTGTCGTGGATTATTTGGACAAATTGCTGGAGGAAGACGATGTTGATAAGGAAATCACACAAGTTGTTGAAAAAGTTTGCACTGTTTTACCCTCTTCTTTCAAAGACAAATGTGCCACCATGCTTGAAACTTACGGCCCTTATTTATTGCAAATGATTGGTCAATTAGCAGACAGCAAACAAGTGTGCCAGGTAATCTGTTTAAATGAAAAGTTAGCTGTAAGAAAGAGAGAATTCTAGATTTAGTTAGTGCAGTTTTTATTTATTACTTCTATTTTTTTGAGAGGAGATAGATGCAATTAAATAATATAATGTGTGACAAAAAATTGATTTAGGTAAACTCAGGGTATCTGTTCATCTGGAAATTCATGAGTTTCTGAATTGAACAAAATTTTTTATGAAATGTCATGATTTTAACTATTTTTTAAACAATAACTCATGGATTTAGGTCACCGAAAAATAAATTTTTAAAATGGGATTTAAACCCCCCTCCCAATTTCATGGCGTTTCGAATATCTGAATTTGTAACAAAATTCCCACTCACAGTCATATTTTATTAAAATATAAAATGTTTTTATCATGTTCTTTAAAAAATATGTTGTTCTTTAAAAAAATGAAAGAAAAACCATAATTTCTAGAGCGAATTATCAACTTCTGTGATTTCAGAATTTTTGTTATTTATTTATTTTATTTTATCAATTTAAAATTCTAGCTGAAGCAAGCCAGTCATTGGCGAATTTTTTTAAAATTCCAAAGTGAGAACAGAAAAATCAGAAGCATTTCTTTCCTTTCCGATGAACAAGAAAAGTTTCTTTAAAATATAATTCTACAGGCAAGAAGAAAAAATATTTGCTTTTGTATTTTTTTCAGCTATTTTATTGCTCCAACTCTTTCTTTACTCTGTTTTTGAAATTTAAAATCTATAAATTGAAGATGCAAAGTGTAACAGTTTTGGTTACACCTATCATTTCAATTAATGTTATTCTAATGCTTTTTTAACTTTATTGTTGTGTTTTTGTCAAAGAAAATAGTAACTTCGTTAAGTCATGAATTTGAAAATCTAAAATGTAGCAGTATACCCTGGAAAGAGAGAATTCTAGATATAGTTTGATCAGCATTTTTTTGTTGAGATTAGATCGATGCAATTAAATACTATAATATATGAGGTGAAAAATATTTTGATTTAGGTGAAGTGAGTTTTAATATAGTGTATAATAATAATTTTTTATTAATGTAAAATTTTTGTTTTATAAATATTCTTGAAATAAATCGTTTAGTGATATAAATTTATGAAAAATATAATTTTGTTTTATTATGTTTAAAACAATGAACTACTTTAATTTCCTACAGAGATTTTTTTTATGAATTTTTTTTCTTTGGGTCATTTTTATTTACTATGTTGATTGCAAGATAAAAACAAAATGTTCAGAAGTTCCTTTTCTTTAGTTTGTTATTTTAGCATGTAACAGTTATTTCAAAATTTAATGAATATAGAACAATTTGACCTGAATAGAAGTGTGTTTTGAGACACCCTAATATGGATTTACTTTTGTTTGTTCATTATTTGAAACTACAAAAAAAATTTTTTTTAACATTTCATAAAAAATATACTTTGAATGAAATATTACTAAATTAATGAATAAAAATTTTATAAGCTAATATTATATACATATATAAATAATATAATATAAATATAATATTATATATAAAATAAAACACAATAGGTAAATATAATGTTGTGGAAGTGTATTTTATTATAATTTTCACAACATGTATCAGTTTTTTTATTATTTATTATATATATTTATTGATAATTGTTGTTATTTTTAGGATATTGATTTGTGTGCACGTTCACCCACCAGCGTCCATTTGATTGGTGGTAGCAAATGCACTTTTGGTCCATCCTATTGGTGCAAATCCTCAGCTCATGCAGCTGCTTGCAAGGTAATCATTTTCGAAATCTAATCTTTAGAATAAATAAATCTTTGCTTGTGTAGACTAAGTTTGGTCTAGCTGACCCAATTTTGGATTTACGGCTACCAATGCTCTATTCTGTAACTTAGTAAATATGAACCTAATCCAGAAGTTAACTTCTGGATCAAGTATTGGGAGACATTTGCCTTCATGGAGTGCTTCAATTGAAAATTGAATTAAGGCTTTGACAATCGAAAACTTCTTTTATCAACCCATATTTTAATAAAGGAAAAAAAAAAAAGGTTTCTCTGAAACATTACGAAATAGGTTTTCTGTTGTTATTGCTGAAAATTTCCAAAATTTTAAAAAATCACAATATTTTTAATGCAATAAAATTATGATGCTTGATTTTTCAAAAAATTGTAACCCCTTTTGAAGATCTTTGTTTTAATCCATTTCATAGTTAATCAGAGTTACTTTTCAATCGTGTTTTCGAATTTCCGTGTGATTCTTACACTTTCATTCAAAAACATTATTGATAATTTATTAAAATACATTGATGTGTTACGCGATGCAATTTTCACCTGTCATTCTATTTTTTAATAAAAGATATGTATAGTTTTATGTTGAAAAGTATCAATTTGGTTTTCTTCAGTTTTAAATAAATTTTTAATATTTAAAATAATTTAATCTTATGAAAATATATTACTAAGTTAACTGATAAAAAGAATCTTGTCTGAAACACTAATGATTACATTAAACTTATTATAATTGCCTTCAGCATGTCTAAATACATCCCTAAAGGTTGTGCTCCCCTATTATACGAATTTCAATAAAAATATTTTTTCTGTGATAAGATATTTTTTAAAATTCACTTTACAAATAAAAATAACCTTTATCTGAACTTTGAATATAATTATTGTAAGCCTTTCCATCGCATTTGTTAATATTATAATAAAATAATATGAAATATCCGAATGTCTCTTTATAGTGTTGTCTCATCATCATTTAAAAGAAATTGTGTTAAGTCTTAAATAGGCACATTTATAAATTTTGTAGGAGTGTGCATCTAAGTCTTTATGCCTCTGAGGGCTACAAACAGAGAGTGGTGTATTATAAAAAAATTTTTT
The DNA here is from genome assembly GCF_982258835.1 of Parasteatoda tepidariorum. NCBI lineage: Eukaryota > Metazoa > Arthropoda > Arachnida > Araneae > Theridiidae > Parasteatoda > Parasteatoda tepidariorum. The sequence goes on from NC_141760.1 coordinate 105,195,915, forward strand.
ATTTTTAAATAAAATTTAGGCAATTAGTAAAGAAGAGAAGGGCCATTTTGATTTATGCCCATTTAAAGGTCCTCTTAAGTCAAAAAAAAAGTTTTACTTTCTCCATGTTAACCTACCGATAATTATTATGTACGAAATTCCTCATTTATTCAGTTACTAATATTTTTGTATAATTTTTTTCACTTTAAAACTTAGCAATAAAATGCAATAAAAATTAGTTGCTGAATATATAAATAAATTCTGCACTTGTAATTCTTCATTGGTTAACTTGGCCGAAGTAAAATCCTTTTTCTGTCCTTAAAATCTCTTGATCATTGTAATTTTTCTTTTAATGATTTAAAAATGAATGCAATTGTTGTTGCTAATATTATTAATTTAATTTTTTTTTCATAGGCTGAAACATATTGTAAAAATCAAGCATTGAAAAATTGATAAGCATCTTCTTTAAATTGTTTACAAGTTAGCATGACAGAGACTTTATAAAATAAAAACTTGTTGAATATGTGTACAGAAGTCTGTACTATTTTAGAAGACTGAATCATGCAGCTAGACATCTCTTTTGTTGCCAACACTGTGCTTAAATATATTTGTATATTTTAATTTTGTTTGACTTGTACTTTATGTGTATTTAATAAAATTAAATTTTTTGTATAAAAAACATTGCTGATTTATTTTAAAACTGAGGAAGACGGTGGAAAATTTTTATTTTAGACTAATTAACAATTCAGTAATCATCGAATATTAAAAATGGTATACGTCAAATCATGTTTTAAGCAGAATGTTAATTTATCACATTTTCTCTATGTAAGAATGCTCTAATTTAGAGCTCCAATAATGACATTTTTAAACAACTAACAGAAAAGTGGTTTAACTTAAACTGAAATTATCGAATAAAAAATATAGTTTTAAATGCAATTTATATTTTATTGTGCTATTTTTTAATAGTATATTTTATTACAGTTAAATTTGTAAGTGTAATGTCATACCTGCCAAACCTCCTGATTTTAACAAAGACTCCTGTATTTTACACTATCTCCTATTTACCTGTATATTCTGAAATTTTTCTGTATTTGTTGAAGAAATTTTTTTAAAAAAAATTTTGGTGATAAAATATTTGCTGATGGCAAAAATACTCCTCCTATACAGATAGTGCTATAGCCAGCACTGCAGTATGTTAAGTGTTAATAGTTTGAGTAATTATAAATAATGGTTTAAAAAAATCTTTAGATTAAAGATGTATTTACATATTTTTTACTTCGCTAGATGCAAGTGATTATATTATTTCCAATTTAGAATTTCTCTTTTTGACTTACATGATTATGTATGATGTATCAAAACTTAACTCGTAGCCTAAAAAATGTCGCTATTTTATTTCTCCAATGTTGGCAGGTATGTAATGTTAAGTTAAAATTTTAAAAAAAAATATTTCTGAAGCTTCATGCTGGGCAAAGTTAATTGTAAAGAAAAAAAATTTAAAAAATTGTTCACATGTTTCAAATAAGTATTGAAAAAATATTGAAATCAAAACTTCATTATAAAAGCTTAATGTCCAGCGTTATTATTGTAATGAGTGATCTTAATTGCAAGTAATCTTAAGCAATATTAATAAGTTGTCATGATTATTTTAAATCTACAAAAATTTTCGTATATTCTGGTGTATAAGTCGATTTTTCAAACCTCCAAAATTTTATGAAAATCAGGTAGTTGACTTAAACACTTGTTATTAAAATGAACATTTGTCGATTGAAAAATATCGATGCATAACAATATATATGAATGACTATCAATATACCCCTTTCAAAATCTATTTTTAATATGTTATATACAGTTAATTTTGCATTTTTCTTTTATATTTTCTTTTCAATTTAATGTTTTTTCTTGGAAACAATACTTTAATACATTTAGAATAAAAAGTAAGAAGGAAAATTAAGATAATTTTCCTTCTTTAATAATAAGATAAGTACCATCAGGATCAAGAATGCTTAGGAATCTGCTGGGGGCGGTTCCCAATCATGAACTATGTTTTTGTGTTCTGCTAAACAGGTCATAAATGGAAAGCGCCCCTTGCCGCATACAACGGCATTTTCGGGTATGGGTTCCTACGCAATTTTAATCTTCATGATGATGTGCCCTAATTCCTCTCGAAGTTTCTGACATTTACGCTATCCTCTGTTACATCTAACGTTTTTAAAATTGTACATTTCTACAAAAAATAGACCAAAAATGCCATTTTAAAAAATAAGTTTTAGTAGTAAAATTAATTTCAAATCTTCACACATAAAATAAAGAAGATCAAGTATTTATATAATATTTAAAGTATAGTATTTGTATAAGGATGATCAAAAATTTGTTCCCTAGTGTAATTTATAAATATAATAAAATAAATAATAAAGTTTTAATTACGTAGTATTAAATAATTTCACTTAATAATTAAATAATTTCAGTTTAGAGCTAATTACTTAAGCTTGGTGTCAGGACTGAACAAAGAACAACATGCAAATTGGATATGAAATGATTGTTGCTTTATAACCTGTGGTCATTTTAAATTTACGAGTTTAAAATAAAGAGAAAAATGAAAACTGATTAAGGAATAAAAGCTTCCAGTCACGTTAATACTACACTTGATTTGAGCCCCCTTTATTAAAATGATACTGAGATCATTGACTTTATGAGACAATAGCACTTCAATTTTGATCGTCACCCTTCAGCATTATCAGGTTTTCTAATTTATGGTATTTCTTACGACATTAAAGTATCAAAGTTTGTCTTAGACTCCGATAACATTATCCAGTGGGTTTTTCCCCAAAGATAGTAGCTAAGTTCTTTTTTCTATAAATGTATTAAAAATAAACATTAGTTATTATTTTTTTCCATGCCACTTTCATTTGACAACTGTGAAAGGAAAAGGAAAAATTAAAGAAAATGAAACCCGGAGAAAGATAAGACGCGACTTTTATTTTTTCAAGAGATAAATAACTCTTGCATTAACATGTCCTCCAAACTCGAGTAGGTTGCGAGATTTTTATCTCCAGTAAATATGTACAAAATGGCCGACACCCTAGCTCTTTAATAAAAACAGGAATCGAGACAAGATGTTATTTTTCTCTCTAATCAATCACGGATAGTAAAGTAAGTTATTTAAAGTGCTCGTTAAAAACATTTTTCTTGTATTATGCATCACTTTGCAGTGATCCTACTTATATTCAATTACAGTCATCGGTAGTCGAGTTAAACTTATTAAATAATATATTTAAGAACTCATTAATTGAGTATTGAAAAATTGCCATCCTGCTCAATGCAATTTTTCAACAGTCATGCATTGAATGGGGAAAAATTGGGAAATTTTGTTGTTTGTCAGTGACCAGTTGTAGCCTTTAGAACAGTGGCTACTTTTTCAAAATTTAAAAACTTAAACGATTAAAAATATAATTTTTTGACTTGATATTAAAGTGAAAATGACGTTTCAAACATCAAACATGACGTATCGACAAACATCGTTTCAAACATGACGTATAAACATCACAAGGTTCCTCTAAAATGAAGACAAATGTTGAGAAACAAACATAAAATAAGGTAATTTTTCGAATAATATTAAATATTCGTTAAAAATGGTTTCGTATTTATTGAAAAAAAATAATAAAATGCACATGGGTTCATTTCCGACGGAAAAAGGGGTGATCGGGTGGCTCCTGGCAGACTAGATCTGAAAAAAACCACTCGCCATAGGGCGAGTCCACAAAAAAAGTGGCGAGTCAAATTAAATAAAAAACAGGTCCCTTTCTTTATGAAAATTGTTGAGTGGTAAAATTACATCATTGCAGAAAGACTTTGGAAAACAGAATTTTCATTAAAATGTCCAATGAATTCATTCAAAATATTGATCCGTCAGAATCCATTAATTTGTGATGGAAAGACTTTTTTGGAAGGAGAGTAATTTAATAATTCACACGCTTCAAGGCTGTAATGCATACATTAAAAGTACTTTGCCTCCCCGAATATCTTTTAATAAAATTCTTTAAAATTAATATGTTTAATTAAATTTTGTTATAATATTTATGTTATTTTTATTGTAGAATGAACTTTTTATAGGCGTAAATAATTTCTTACATGATTTTTTTTAAAAATAATATTTATTCCATAGTAAATGAAGAAATTTTCAATAACTTTGAAGTTATATCAATTTTTCAGAATCAATTTTTTTCGAAATCAAGTAATTTTCAGAAAATTATTAAATATTCGTACTAATGCCATATTTGTTGAAATAATAATAATAAAATGCATTTTCGATGGAAAAAGAGATGATCAAGTGGAGCCTGATAGTAGACCTGAAAATAACCACTCGCCATATGGCGAGTTCACAAAATAAGCGGCGATTAAAATAAACTATCCTTTCACCCATTTTCTTTTCTTTTTTTTGAAAATTGTTTAATGATAAAACTACATCATTACAGATAGTAATACATCACTCTGTGCGCATTAATAATAATTTAACATCTTTACTAACTTTTTTACCCTTTATATTTTATTCCTAACTAAAATTAATTGATACAGAAAAAATATTAATAATAATAGAAATACAGAATTTGAAGAGTCAGATAATTGAAATTAAATATAATACTAAAATAAAATAAATACTTCATTAAAATTATTTTAAAAACTTAGAATGAATTTTATGATTTTGACGTCTAAATTATTTTACATATTTAAACACTGTAGATATTTTCAGTTTAGGTTTCTCTCTTTCTGTTTTATTTTTTTATTGTTCTTAAAGGAGAAACATACTGAATAGCTCAATATCTATTTTATATATATATATATATATATATATATATATATATATATATATATATATATATATATATATATATATATATATATATATATATATATATATATATGAAGAAAAGATTATATCTTTTTTTTTCCGGTTTTTTAAATAAAATTTCATCCTTTTTTTTTATATATATAAACTGTTGTTTGTTATTTTTTTACTTATTATTTCCCCCCTTTTTTTCATATGTCTTTCATTTTTCTTTGTTTTATTCTTCATTTTGAACTTTATTAAAACCTCTTTTCTTTTGTATTTATGATGTGTACGGATAATAACTAAAATCGTTTCCAACATTTCTGTGGAAAAAGTTCAATTTTAAGAAATTATAAGCCAAAATTCTACAATTTAAAGTCATAAAAATATCTTTTTAATCGCTTTATATTTAAATTGTGATTGTTTTCATCACATTAGATTTTAAATTTACATACCATTGTACATTGTGCTGCAGTGGTAGACATAATTTCATGACAAATTTTGATACATTTTTTATTAAATTGTCATGAAAATGAATTTAAATGCCCATATTTTAAATTTTTATAATATATAAGGGATCTTTCTGTTTTGCTTATTAAACAATCGAATATTACTATTATAATATGAATCAAGTTAAAATCTAATACATTGTTTGAAATTTAAAAACGGTGCTTAGAAATTTTAATTTTATGAACTTCTTGAAAGTAAATTTCCCGCAATGCAAAAAAAAATGTAACCGGATATGAAATTTTGTATTTATTTATATTACTGCTTATCGAGAAATTTTCAAAGAAATTATTAAAACTCACTCTGAATTTGTTGATTCATTTAATTTTAACTACTCTGTCTCAAATTTATTTTAATTATTATTCAAAACCGTGATTTATAATTAAAATTAAAATAAAGAACTTCAAAAACATGGTAATTTTTTTTGTGAAAAATCTACTTATAAGTCAGACTAACAAGAATTTTTCCAAAATTCGAAAGATAATTCATTTTATATTTCATACGATTCAAATTTGCAATTGATTGTTTAAGAGTTGGGTTTTCTTACTTTTGCACAAGTTTATTTTTTATGCCTTTTAAATATCATTTTAACTATTACCCCTCGCTCTATCTCAGATTAGTGACATAGATTTTACTTAAATTCAAATCAGATTAGTTGAAAATTATCGTGCCTGCAAAATACAAATTACTGTTCTGAGAGAAACAAGTGAAGTTGCAAAAGTTATTTTCAACATAGTGCGAAAAAGCGTTAAAGTTTTCTTATTTCAGTTTGTATTAACAGAAAACTGCATATACGTTAACATTTTATAATTCTATTTTATAACCGTCTTTGAACAGTCGACTCAATTTTGGGTTTACGACTACTAATGTTCAATTCCGTAGCCTTGTAATTTTGAATCCAATCCAGAAGACAAGGAAACTCCTGGGTCAGTACCCCCAGAGGTAGGATTTGTTATGGGAACATGGGGACTTTGTGACTCGACAGATTTACGTGCATCAGTCACCATTTACTACACTGAAGTCTTCGGCGGGGATCGAACCCACGACCTCTAGGACATGGGCTCAGTGCCCCAACCAGGCTATCCCGGCCCTGTTGTTGTTCATTAAAAAATGAATCTAATATCTAACAAAAGACCACTATTGAAATTTTTTTAAATTATAATTATTAAGATTACGATTAAGCATTTGCGCCTTATTTTTATCATTTTTTCCCCCAGTGAAATGAAAGGATAAGTTATGTTATGATTCTCTGGTTATTCAGATCCGAAATAATTATAAATTAACACTCTATGATCTATGTCTTAACCATATATGGCAGTACTTTTACTTCCGTTACTTGTACCGCCGGTACAAGTAAAAAGTACGTACTTTTGCTTGTACTTCGTTACTTTTTAAATTTAGTACTTTTACTTGTACTTTCGTTACTTTTTTAGGGAAACAGTACAAGTATTTGTAACGGAAATGTCGAATGAAATCGTTACTTTTTTCTAAAACTCCGTAAGCTTTCTAAAGAAAAGAAAATGCTTTCGAAATGCAATTATTTTGCAAAATGAATGAAAATATTAATTATCAAGTTATTTTCATTCATTTTCGAGTTTTATGCATTTGTTTAATACATTTTAAATAAAAAATGTTGGATTTTGTTATTATGTTTTTCAATTTTCTTTTTGAACTCACTAATAATACATTTTTGTCTAATATATTTTTACCTAGTACATTTTTTACTAAAATTATGTTTATGCCTGACCTTGTCAAAAAACGCCCAGTCAAATCTCTAAGAACTTCAGAGCTATTTGTGCTATTGAAAACAATTATAATTACTATTATAACTCTTGAAAACTCGAAGGTATTAATTTAGCCGCTGATACTAAAACTCGTTTACAAATTTTAATTATTCCGTTAGGCAGAAATGTTCGGAAAATGATTTTCTCACATGACTTCAGCATTAACCATTGTTACAAATAAAACTGTAAACTGTTCTGTTTCAACTTATACTGCGCATTCAATTAGTTTTTACTAGCTCAAAGATCGCAAAGCTATCTGAAACCCCGTGTTTGCTTTGTTTATGTTTGTGCTTTTAAAGCGCGTTTCTATAGAGTAAAACAATTTTAAATCAATGGTAATTTAAATAAATAAAAATAATAAACTAAAAATTAAAATCAATAGATAAAATTTCTTTTTCGCGCAAATCCATATATTTGATTTCAAAATTATATTATGCGATTATATTTTAAAATTATATTAAAACATTCTTCCGAATTTCAAAATAAATTAATGTCCATAACTTTCAAAATTAAAAATAATTAAATAAATAACAAAAATTTTGCAAAAACATTAAAGAACATAAGAATATGATTCAATAAAATTTTAGGTTACTTTGAATTTTCGATTTCCTAGAAATGTACTTTCAAATCGTTACTTTTTTTGTTCAGTGCTTGTACTTTTACTTGTACTTTTTACTCGTTACTTTTTAAAATAAGAACTTTTTACTTTTTACTCGTTACTTTTTTAAAAAATACTTGTACTTTTACTCGTTACTTTTTAAAAGTAACGTTGCCATATATGGTCTTAACTATAATTATCTTTATGCTGCATAATTTGAAACAGGTGAAACGTAATGATTATGCATGAGAGTAGCTATGACCAAAACAAAAGCAAAAAAAAATCTGCTGAATATATATATATATATATATATATATATATATATATATATATATATATATATATATATATATATATATATATATATGTATTTCCTTACAAAATTATATAAAAAAATAAATTTTGGAAAAGGTTAAATTTTTGTTCCAACCATAGTCACAACATCGATTCTCTAAAGTTTACTAATTGACATCAAAATCAATTGAGCAGTTTTTCCGTAATCCAAACTTCTAAGTATGAGTAAAGCTGAGGAAAAGCATGGACATAAAACATTTCAAATTGCTACAACTTCTAAGCAGAAAAAGGAAAAAATTCTGAGTTGTGACCAAAAAAAAAAAAAAATATTACACGGATTCATTTGGCACTTTGAAAATTAAAGGTAAATTTATACCTCCGAATTCACGATTGTTGGCATAAATTTAATAAGTACACGAAATTTTTTTTTTTTAAACTACAAAAATATTCAGAATGTGACACTTATAATAGCGCAATAAAGTTTTTAAAGATTTGAATATAAATCTTAAATTATACATAAATAATGTTGCTGTAAGTTTTACATTAGTTTATTGTTTTATTTTAAAAAGTAATTCTTTTTCAAAATAAGATTACATTTTGCTACAAAAATAATTTTAAAAGTACTAAAATTAGTTTTAAAATCTACAAACCTAAAAAAAAACTGAATTTTTTAAAAAATTACTTCAAGCAAGTATTATTTAAGCATTTATCTCTAAAGGAGTTAATATAAAGCTCTGTAATAGATTTAATGCCTGTACATGAAATAGCTTAAATCAAGAGTTCAAAAATTTTAAAAATTTCAACAACAAAAAAATCTATACTTTTTTTAATTGTAAAGAAATTATTTACTTTATGATAATTTGCAATGTATCATATAACTTCCTTCAAAATCTATTTTCATTAGCAAAAAAAATTAAAAATTTTACTTGATTCTACTAAGAGGTTGCAATATTTAGTTACAATGTTTACACTTTAATACACACCTCCCCTCGCCATTGTTGTGTGATTGGTGAAATAAACATGTTAGGATAAGAATACGATTAGATAAAATGTCAATTAAAAGAGGAAACGACAAAAATACAAAAATAAACATTTCTTCATTTAAAAAAATGGCGCTATAAATGGAGTAGGAAAAAAGCACATCTGAAAGGAAGTTATTCCTGTTTAAACTATTGCAGAAAACACTTTATAAGAATTTTTTAAAAATAAATATTATTATTCTCAATTATTAAAGAGGACAACTCAAACACGAAATATTTTATTTTGCGAGGAAAATATAAAATCCAAAAGGTAAGATTAATTTTGATTTCTTTTCTCCTTTTTACGAAAATATTATGTTTTTGAAAAACTCTTTTGTTTCCTTTTGGAACGCTGTTCTTCTTCTTTTTTCTTTTTTTATTTGATTGTCATTAAATTTTAATAAAAACAATTTTTCTTCACTAGTTGACTTTACTAGGTTATCATGTCAAAATTATTTTAATAAATATTTCTTTACTGCTATCCGATGTGTACGCTTTAAAAAATGTGATTTAATTTATTTATACATATTTTAATATAGTTTATTTATAATTAGAGTGCTTGCGGGAATTAGAGTGAATTTAGTTGTAATTAGCGTGTTAGTTGATTCGCGTTCTTGTCATATCTGTCGTAACGGGGTTTATATTAAGTAATACAAAATAAACAAATTAGGATTAGCTTCAGTTGTAAGAACATGATGTTTTTTTCCTAGATACAATCAAAAAATATATATAATTCATTAAAAAGCTATATATCATTGAAAATAGGATTCGTGATTTTTTCCCCCTTAATAAAGAGTAAAACATGTATTTGATATGAATCAAAATCAAATTATTCCGATTTATGTTGGATTATTTTGAATTTTAAGATTAAGTTAACGTTGAAGTAAATTATATTTTTAAAGAAAAAAAAATATTGAAATATTTAAAAAAATAAATCTTAATTATGCATTTCAAACCGTGAAAATGCATTATGATTTTTTTTTATAGTAACATTATATACATTATTAACATTATATACATTATTGACATTATATACATTATTGACATTATATATATTATTGACATTATATACATTATTGACATTATATACATTATTGACATTATATACATTATTAACATTATATACATTATTAACATTATTAACATTATATACATTATTAACATTATATACATTTATAGTACAGTATAAGATGCAAATACATTATTAACTGGCTATTGAAAAACAGGGTTTAAGAAACAATCACAAAACTAATTGCACAGCTTTTTTTTTTTTTTGTTTTTTTTTAAGTTATACTTCTTATGCGACTTCCAACAAGGTAGCGTTAAACGTTTAACGCAAAATTTTTATTTGCCGGGAAATCACGTGGTAGTATCCAGTTTTCCCTCATTCATTTCCATTTCGTTTTGCTTCTCACTAGCATAAAAATAATAAAAGTCACAAAAGTATTGTTTTTCCATAAATATTTTTTTAGTTTGTTTTGATACACATATAATTTATTAGGGTAGTATTTTTTATTTTCAAATTTAGCGGATAACAATTGCAAAAAATGAGTGAAAACAATCCCACGGACAATGCGACGGATTTAAGTTTATGTGAAGGTACGTCTCTTGTGAATATCAATTGATTGTTTCTCTTCTGAAATTACATTATGACGCATTCACATACATCATTAATACAAATACATTTTCCAAGGCGAGACGATGAGGCAAGCACTTCCACTGGTTCAAGAGGTCCACGAGGGAAAAATGCACTATATTACCGTTATTACAGAGCACGGAAGCGAGCGGAGCAGGAAAAAGAGTCGTTGAATAGATCCTTCTACGACTGCTGATTCTTCTACAATTAACCAAAGAACTTGCAGGTTGCGAAGTTTAACTTCTTCCGCGCGGAGGGACTCCACGCACTATTTTTTTTAACTTTGAAATAACAAAATAGATTTTGTTGCCTAACTTACATTAACTGTAGCCACAATAATTTGACAATTATTTGACCATAATTCGACCTAATAATTTTAACCAATGCAAAATAACTTAAATAACCCATACATAAAAAGAATCCTATTAAAGAAATTTATCTTTTTTAATTGACATTTTAAGATAATAACCTTTTAATATTCTAATTATTTTAAGATTAAGAAATATAAATAAAATATTAAAATAAAATGTGGTTTTGAAGATAGTAATTTAAAATAATAAAATTCTTGTTCGGTAACTATTTTTTGCATATATTTAAAAAAATTATTTTACACATACATTTTACATATATTTTAAACTGATTTAAAATTTCACTTCGTTATTAGTTTGCATTCTTAAAAATTCAAACGGATTTATGTGATTTAAAAAATATTCTTTTAAAAGTACTGTAATTAATTGCGCATCAAATTCTAACTAATTCAATTTTGCTAATTGAGCCACGATATATTTACAAAAAATTTTAAAACTAAAAAGTAAAAAATTCATGCGTGTTTATTAGGTTTTTTAAATCAATGATTTCTTTCGAATAATTGTTTGATTTAAACCAATGATTTCTTAGCAAAATTAATCTACTAAAATTTAAATCAACGAAAGTAGCTATTAAACTATGAAAAAGTATTGAAATAGTATTTCAAAAGTTTTTCAATACTTTTGGAAAAAGTATTGAAAAACTTTGAGTTGCTAAATGTAATTTCCTAATATTCGCTAGCATCAATACTTTTCTAAATGCCATTTCCCAATGCTCGCTAGTATTAAGACTTTTCTAAATGTCAATTCTCAATGCTCGCTAGCATCCATACTTTTTTTTAATATCATTTCTTAAAACTCGCTAGTATTAAGACATTTCAAACTCTCTAAATGTCTTTTCCCAATTAAAGTATAAATACTTTTGCAAATTGCTGAATGTATATTCACAATACTCGGTATTCAAGTATTGATGATATGAACCCTTTTTTTAATGGTTTCAAAAAATTTTTTTTGAAGAACTTTTAAAATTTAATTATTCATTCTTAGATTTGCAATTTTCTTTTTTTAATTTATATATAAATTTTTAATTGATACAATTTTAAAATTTTTTTTTCTCCATTTTAATATTATTTAGGCAACATAAGCAACGGGATACCATTCATATAAAACTAATTTTAAAACAGGTGCCAAAGAAAAAATACTTATATGCATACAAAATAATAAAAAATATTATTGGATTACGAAACTAAAATTTAAAAGAATACTCTAAGTTGAAATTTGACTAGAGGCTATAAATTTGGCTTATACTCGTAAGCCTTTGTAAGGTGACATTAATTCGGTGCTATCGTAAATATGCATTCTTTCCTGTGCAGACAGTATTTTAAGTTCAGTCACAAAAGGCATCAGTTACAAAAATGTACAGTGCGCAAAATAAAAAAAGGACCACCCAGAATAACTTTTGATCTAATGATCGGATCTTCACGTTTTAGGACTCAATCGTAATGAATCAAAAGGGGGACCTCAAATATGCTAACTAATTAGTGCAGACCATATTTTAGGTTTCGAAATCAGACACAAAAACACACTTTCTCTGAATAAAAACTTACCGTTTTTCGACGGATTCAGATTTCTACCCCCCCCCTCCACGATATGGGGAGTAGCCACTAACTGGGATTTATGGTCTCAATAGTTTTTTCAGAAGAGCAGTCCAAAGTTTAGATCCGATTGGATGGAGTTAGTTCCGATTTCTCAGGAACTATTCGATCAATCCCACTCAAATTTTGTATTTCGCCTTTTAAAACTGCATTCTTTAAAATTATTAAAAAAAATTTATACTCAGCAATTCAAAATATTTTCGACTATTATTTAATAAAATGTAAAATAATAATAAAAAATATTTACGAAAAGCTATTTTTTGCCAGAAATTATTTTCGAATACGAAATTTATAATTCTGCTCCCAAATTTAATTTGCTTCAAAACTTAAGAGAGATATGTTGAAATACGCAAAAAGTTAAAATTAACATTAACATATCCAAACTTTCGACAGCACTCCTGACGAAACTATTGGGACGTTAATTTCCAGATTGCAGAAAATCCCTCTATTGTGGGGATCAGAAATCCGAATCTGTTTAAAAATCAGTATATTTATGCAGAGTTTGCTATGCTGTTTTTGTGTCTGATTTCGTAACTTAAAGTATCATCTGCACAAATTACTTAGCATACTTGAAGACAGCCCCTCGATTGAGCCCTAAAACTTGAAGATCCGATTATTAGATCAAAAGTTATTCGGGGTATTCCCTCTTTTATTTGGCGCTCTGTACACACATCAAACATCAGTACAAACGTCTGATGCATAGTTGAAGAAGAATGTAGTTTTTATACTTTTTTGCTCATCTTCTTTTAAATATATTTATGAAGATATAAAAAGGGTCCACAAAATCATATCTTCACCCGGATTTTCTTCAATTTATAATTAAATAAATTATTTTTATTAATATACTTTTATTGCATACATTATAAATTTAAGTCCAGCAGTGGACTGACAGTAAAGACGCGTTCTTTTTTACAACAATTTTGATTTGAGCTTTAAAAAAAGGTGCAATTTAAGCTGTATCCATTTTATTAAACACGTCTTTCAGCTGTGTCCATTATTTTGAACATTCATTTCCAGCTATATTCATTTTCTTAAACATGCATTTTGAACAGTGTCCATTTTCTTAAGCACGCAGTTTGAGCTACAACGGGGGGCATCGGCACACAGCTCAGCATCCATGACCCCCGAAGGAGCTACGATCAATTTCTAAAATGCGCATTTTTAGCTGAGTCTAGAATTGAAACCTCACCGTTGCTATATTACTAGAGGTTATAAGATTTAGAAACGCCTAGTATATAATTAAATGAATGCTGTAATAATTTGTAAATATTCTAAACAAATTTTTATTCCAGGTATAAACCAAAGGAACATATGAGAATGTTTTCAACTACACTGATCTTATTATTAGGATTTCTTGAACTTGTAACTGGATTTCATACACATATATCTTCATCATCACTTTCTGCGCAAAACAAAACTTTATCATTATCTTCTGAACAAAACAGAACTTTATCAATGCCCTCTGAGGGAAAAGAAGCTCCGTCATTATATAAGAAAAGTGAAGCTCCTCTGCACTTTCTACCAACAAATATTTCACATGATTCAAACCATGCATTACAACGAAATGCTCGTTCATTCAGTTTAAATAGAACTAATCTAAACAATGTTCCCTTAAATTCTCACAACATAACCACCTTACATGATGTTCCAATCAGGATTACTGATTCGCAATTGCTGGTAATCAGAGCATTAGATTTTGATTTATTTGACATTCGACTATTTGACAGTAATGATTTGTTATTCCAAGTCTTAAATACTAGTGAAGGAAATGAAAGTTTTGAGATTCCAACCGTAACTATCAACAACACATCTGAATATAATGAAACAGGAGGAGCTTCAGAGTCTTCATATTACCTCACCCGTTACTTTAAATGCAATATGGATCAAACTGATGACGTAAGCATTTCGTGCAAGAATGTATCAATATACGATGTGGCAAAATACTTGCCAAACGACACTGCAAGCCTCGAAATTACAAATAGTCCAACGATGAAGTTGCTCAAACCATTATCCACATCGTTGAAGAAATTGAAATATCTCAGATTGTCTAACAACGAGCACCGATACATAACGAGAGCTTTTGTTGGACTCGAAAACTTAGAACATCTTGATTTGAGTGACAATAATATAATGGCCGTAAAGAATGCTTTCAGTTATCTTTCGAATCTTAAATATTTAAATCTTAGCAAAAACTCGTTCATAACTATCGAAGTTGTGGCAAATGCTTTGGAAGGACTGAAGCACTTGGAAATTCTGGTGCTTGACCACAACTGGAGAATTTTTAGAATTCGGAAAAATGAGCTCAAACCTCTAAGCAACAGCAACATTACTAAATTACATCTGTTTAACACTACCATGAGCATTGCTGAGAGAGGTGCTTTCGAACACTTAACGAAGCTTGAGGTATTAGATTTATCAGTGAATTACCTTAATGAAGAGGCTTTAACTAATGTTACAAGCAGTCTAAAGAATGCCCCCATTAGGTATTTATTTCTACAAGAATGGGTTCATTTGAATGTTTTTCCTTCTGAATCTCTGAAGTTTTTAGAAAATACACCGATAAACCGTATTGATCTCTCCCACAATTACTTTATTGAAGTTCATAAGGTGCCGTATATCCCATCGCTTCAGTCATTATGGCTGACTCATTGCGCCGTAAAGTTCATCGATCATGACGTCATTAGCCAGCTCCCGAATTTAACCGAATTGGTTCTCTCTAATAACGATTTAGTTCATTACGACATTTCTTCTTCAAAGAGTTTGAAAACCTTAATTCTATCCGATCAAGCATCTCGGTTCAAAACGGTAGAGTTAACCCTATCAGATTTTGGCTTCAAAAATACTTCAAATTTGGAAATAATCGACTTATCAAGCAATTTGCTTCCCCGAACTCTCCACAGATTTGTTCTCTTCGGCTTAAAAAATCTAAGAGCTTTGTCATTAAAAAGTGCTGGTCTGATTAATATTGAAGATTATGCATTTGAGACTCTGAGCTCTTTGAACACCCTGAACTTGCAAATCAACAATATTAAATATTTGAGCAACGCGACATTGTTTGGTCTCCATAAATTAACAAATCTTTATTTGTCATACAACCTGTTAACATTGATGGATTGGGGAAATCCTTTTCAGTCAACGCCGTCCTTGGTAAATCTTTTATTGGACAATAATCGAATCGAGAATCTACCAAAAGATATGTTTGCATTTACTGGCCATCTTGAACTTTTGATTCTGTTGAGGAATAAAATTTCACCCTGGGATGAACCAATTTTGGGTGAAAATTCAACCGTGTCCACTTTTGCCTTGTCGCAGAATAACATTGACTACGCTACACCAACTATGTTGTCGGAATTTCGGAAAATCACAGGTTTCCTTGACATCGGAAGAAATCCTTTCAACTGCAGTAAATGTGGCATGAAGAACTTCCAAAATTTCTTGAATTCTACACACATACAGATGGGATTGCCGCTGCGGATTAATCAGGAGAAGGTCAGTGTTAAGTGCATGCTGCCAAATAAATTGCAAGGTCAACCTCTTGTAGAAGTAGACCTTCCATTCACCGATTGCACAGAACAGGAAGAATTAGTGAACGTTTTTACCATTGTCCTAATTTGTCTTCTGAGTTTATTCGTCGCTGTAATGGCATACACTTGCTATACTTTCCGGTGGTACATCAGATACTGGGTATTTCACATCAAATCAGAAGTCAAAGAGAGAAGATCGAGCAATAGTAAACACGAGAGGACATATAAATATGACGCGTTTGTTTCATACAATTCGAGCGACACCCCCTGGATAGTGTCCTTCTTGATTCCAGCCTTAGAGAATCAAGATCCGAAACTGAAGCTGTGCATTCACGATAGAGATTTCAAGGTCGGGTGGCTCATAACGGATAATATTCTGGACGCCATTGAGAACAGTAGAAAAGTCATTTTGATTTTAACCGAAGAGTTCGTCAAGAGTGAGTGGTGCATGTTCGAATTGCACATGGCTCAGCACAGGCTTTTCGACGAGACGAGAGACTCCCTCGTCTTAATTAAACTGAAGCAAGTGGATAAGAAGTTTTACACTAAAAACTTGAAGTACTTGGAGAAAACTAGAACTTGCTTACTGTGGCCGGATAACTTACCGGACCAGAAGTTGTTTTGGCTGAAAGTGAGGAAACTTTTGGGTCATCCTCACTTACAGAGTGAGTCGGAAGTTATGGGGTTAGAACAGTATAGATCCATCAATAAAATATAATGCTCAACATTTTTAAGTTATAATCATTAAAAAAAATCATCAAGAACTTTCGTTGTTCAGTATTCAGTTATCTTAGATAGGATTATCGTAATTCAAAACGTACATTTAAAGAAATGTCAAATTATACACTGTCAGAAATCGAAGAGCCGAGTTGTCATAGTAATTAGGACATACCTCTTACTTTAAGAAAGTGAGTCTGCGTTAGAGTCTGAGTCAATAACTACGGTGGCATATACTTTTAAATCGACGAATACCAGTTTGTTTGGAAAGTAAAGGCGTCTTGTAGAAATATAAATTTTCAAATGATTTCATGATTATATTTCCTAGTATTATCTTAATCCAAAATGGCGGATGAGTATGCATTCAAACAAATGTATTAGGGGGACCGGAAAGTAATGTCGATTCGGTACATTTGATATTCGTTATCAAGGTATTATTTTTAATCAAAAATGTATTCATCCTCGTTAGCAACAACCTTTCAATGTGGGATCGAAAATGAATCGCAATGGATCGAAAAAGTGAATTGGTATTTAAGATTAACAAATATGGAACGTGCCAAAATGACATTACTTTCCGATCCCCCTAATATAATTGTTCGACATACGAAATCCGGACATTTTATTTGTCAGTTTTGGTACTGTAACAAACTCGCTTCGATAGATCACACACAGACACAGCTTACCGAGGTTTTACTCGGACAGTAATTTCTTTTGTCTTATGTCAAATCCAACGCTTCTTCATTCTGTCATTATGTGTATTAATTTCATTTTGTGTAACGTAATATGAGTAATAAAAACTTTTCTAGGAATTCTATTGATTAATTTCATATATGCAACAACCCACTAAGCTGATATAGTAAAGTTTAAACAGTACTATTAAACTCAAAACAAATGCTTAAGTCCCACTCGTTCCATAAAAAAAAAACAATTACCCAAACCATCACCAATAGCCCATTGTGCAGCTCTAGTGCGACGTAAATAAAGTACAACAACGTCTTTTTTTGTGAAAAAGAACTGGAATTTCCTTTGGGCTCAAGAACAGGAAAAAGCTTTGAGTTATCGGTTATAAGGTTATTTATCAGCTATTAGGACAATGTGTTGGCTATTGCTTTTCCCAGTTGTCGCCATCTCGATAACATTGGTTCCTATAACCAATAAAAACGAATTTTAAAATCGCAATTTACTGTCAAAATATAGATATTTAACATTAAATTACGATGTTTTATAGTTTAACTAATTTATTTTATTTTTATGCTGGTCAAAATTTCTGTCACCCAAATAAATTTTATCAACACTTACATATTCAATTAATAGCCATGTATAATATTTTCCTATCAATATGTTATCGATAAGGATCACGATATTATCATGTTCGGCATAAATTGTTATGGTGAAATTATCATATCTATCGTAATGATTGGTGTTATTGATCCACCTATTTGATTATAAATTCTCAGTCTCCCGTCTGAAACAGAATCTGGCATAATTCGTACGTCTTGACGAATTCGATGCGACAATACCGTATTTATTACGATAAATTAGAACATTATATTGTCATAAATCCCATTGGTTTCATGATCCCTATAAGCGAAAAGTACAGATCGGGATAATATGGTGGCTAGTCAAACACTACCTAGCGAAACTTCTACAATTCCAACGAAAAACAGGGATGTAATTTTTACAGCTCCGACGGAGAAAAATGATCCAACTTTTGTAACCCCTACAGAGAACGAAGATGTAACTCTACGACGTAGCTTCTGCATCTCCAGAGCCATGTTTTTTGGAGCCCTGAGCCTGTTATTTGGGAGCCCTTTATGAGTAATTTGAGATTAAAAAAAAAGTTTAATTTTGAATTATTTTTTAAAAACTATTTTATGGTTGAAAAGAAGTACATTATTTTAAAAGCTTTAATAATATTTACATTTAAAGTTTGAGGTAACAATACTTTTCGTGCATTTTGAAGGGCGAAGTCTTCTGTCAAATCATTAATGACAATAGTCCATTGCCCCAGAAACTTTTTGTTTTTCAAGCACTGTTTTCTAGTTGAAGCACCTTTTTTACATTTTAAATCAAAATTTAAAAATTAATTGTACTATTGAACTTCACATTCTGTTTTTCAGTTAAAAAAAAGTGAGAGAGGGAAAAGGTAGATAATTAAAAAGAATTTCGTGAGAATATTTAAAAAAATGAAAAAATCCCAAAAGTTCCCCCCCACCTTCCTAAAATAACATAAATACATAAAAATTTCCAGTACTAAAATAGAGGAAAATACAATTGATACAAAATGAGATCATTGGATGCTGAAAGGGTTAAAACACTACCACGTTGCTTACTGGGTAAAATTTACATAATTAATTCCTTCCAATTTCTTTTCTTGTATGATCAAACATTTCTCTTATTTTTAAATTACTGATATTCTTTTAATTAACAGTCAAAAATCTCTTTTAGTAATCTACCAAAAACATAGAAATATTAGATGCGTAAAAACAAACTATTAAAATATAAAAAGTGATTTTTATGCCCATAATTTGAGTCCAGGTTGAAGATTAAATTTTTGAAAAGGATAGGTTGGAATAAGAGTTCTTATCATTTACAATACAAAAGTACTTTACAAATTTTTTATGCGATCAAGTTATTCGTTCCCCTGCTACACCATCTATCTACATGGAAGTATTTGTTTATATTTTTTTAGTGCTTCAGTCTCATGATTCATTAATTGTTATACTTTAAGTTTTACAATAAGGGAAATTTCCTTAGTGTCAATTTCGTACTAAGCATATTACCTTGAAAATATTAATGAACGTTTATTAATAGTTAAATGGAGTTGAGAAATTAAATATTTACTATTTTATTGTAGTTTTATATTTTTATTATGTAATACGGCTAATAAAATATAACATCGATCGGATTATTTAAAAAAAAAGTCATTAAATAAATAAAAAATCTCTCTATATATAAGTAAATAAATAAAGGCTTCTGAAAGCGTTACATATTGGATGTGTAATAAAATATGAAGTTCGCGTCAAACTATGTAGTTATTTAATTTGGTATAAATGCTAAAAGCACCAGCTAAATGTAAACTTTCAAGAAATAGAAAAATCAGATTTTTTTGTTACCACCTCTAATGATTTTATCTAATAATTTCTCTAGTATAGCAACAACAAAAAATCTTAATTTGAAATTTATTATAAATTGAATACATAGTTTAACAGTTATTCAATGCTCAATTTTGAATGAATAAAACAATAAAAAATATCAGTTATTAAATAGTAATTGAATCATAGTAATCTTAAAACTCCATGCTCATACTTACCACCAGAAAATTGTCATTCTCAATTGTCAACAAAAGAGACCAACTGGTTTGATAGAAACACGTTTGTTTAGTGTATGAATAGACGAAGAGAGCATACTCTATTTACAACAAGGTTTAACGTCAGAGTAGTTTAGTTCTCATGGATGTAACAATATCTCAGAAAGTATTGTCATGCAATAAAGTGGCTTCGTCGGATAACCTTAACGCCGTTTAGTTGATGGAATCAACTATGAGAGATCAAATTAGCATTCTCGAAATTCAATGTTCATGTTTGATATTACAGTTTCAACCTGATTTATCTAAATAATATATGATACATTGTTTTTTTTAAATGCCAAAATTTAACACACACAAACATTTCGCTATTATTTATTTCCATTTAGTTGTTCATATATATGCAGGCTTGTGTGCTCAATTACAGAAATACGGCTTATAAGCCTTTGTCAAGTAGAAAGGTAGGTAGGTACATCTATTTACGTCATACTAGAGCTCCACAATGGGCTATTGGTGACGGTCTGGGAAACATCCCTCAGAATAAACCAGAGACAGCAATAATACATCACCGGAACATGAGCACGATCAATCTCCGATCCAGTACCACCAGAAGTATTGATTTTTTACGGGAACTTGGAGGATTTTGTGACCTCAACAGATTTAGCATGTACCAGTCATCATTTTGGGCACGGGGAGTCTTCGGCCGGCTGGTATGAAACTGATGACCTCTTGGACATGGGCCCAACGTCCTACAAGAGATGGAATCCCAACCCCGTCAAGTAAAAAGACAGATAGTACAATTTCGCAGCACAAAGATATATCCAGGGTTACGGATTCGAACCCGTTACCTCCATGCAATAGAAGGATTGGCGGTCGATAACGCTCCTTCAGGAAGGGTCCTTCAACTATAACAAACATCAGAGTTTAGGTATTTTCAATAAATTTTCTTGTGCGATTTTAGAGCTGGGCTTCGATTTCGCTCATACGCCGAACGCTATGTAATGTGTAGGTAGTGGGTCCGAATCCCGCTACAACCCCGGATATTTTTTATGATGTCCTTCTCGGATGATTTGTGATATCTATTCTTCAACTAGACAAGGGTTTTTAAGCACTCTATGCAATGAGCACGTTGTTGTTGTTAATTTACGACGCACTAGAGCTGCACAATGGGCTATTGGCGACGGTCTGGGAAACATCCCGGAGGATGATCCGAAGACATGCCATCACAATTCTGATCCTCTGCGGAGGGGGTGGCACCCCCGCTTCGGTAGCCCGACGACCTGCACGCGAAGTCGAGCACTTAACGGTAGCACAGTTTAACGAGAACCAATACCGCACACCCTCGGTCCCTACGCAGACTCATCCAAGTGGGCAATGAGCACGTAGGTCTTCATATGTATGAGTAACAATAAAATAAGTAAATAGATGCTACAGCCTGGGGTCTCCGTGGTCGAGTGATATTGTGCTTCTGTGAAATGTTCTGAAGTGTAGAGGTAGTGGGTTCCCACCGTAACACTGTTCTTTATTCAAAGTACACACACCTGCATATGTACGTTTAACACTAAATAACTTGTTTCAACCAGTATAATACCTAAGGTTATGATCAAGTTACGTCTAGGGAAGTACAGTTTGATCTTAACGATCGAACTCGCAAATAGAACTGTAACAAAAATTCTTCAATTAATGGAATATGTTGCTTTTAATTTTACAAGTTTTCAGACAAAAAATACTTCAGAACAAGACCTATATCGCGATTGAAAAATACATTAAAAAATCTGAGGTAATGATGTAAGTTCGATTTTGAAATTAAAAAAAACCATGCTGCCTATTGTCATGTTTGAAGAATTAGTCAAGTTCATTGTTCTTTTTTAGTGATTCGTTAATAAATCTCGTATATAGGTTACCCTCCTACCATCAAAGGCTCTGAAGCATGAAAGGGGTGAGTTTGATTCCTGCTGTAACCTTGCGTATATCTTCTTGTTATCTTTTTATAAATTGTAGGCCACGCAATTGGAAATCGTGGATAAATTATTGAATTGAAGAACAGACAGTACAGGTTGCAGAAAAATATTACAGAGAGGTAGCGGAACCTGCATATTATTCGATAGGATTACGGTGATTTCACATTTCAGAGGGATACCCAAAAGGACAATCCTGAAAGATCCTGAACGTATTTGGCAATTTTCAATTTTATATGCAATCTCGCCTTGAAGCATACTTGTTTGCTCCAAAATAATAATAAATAAATACTCGAGATATTATGATTATTGTTGTAGCTGTAGGCGCTGCACTTCGCACTACAGCTGTATAAAGGGCTATTTTATAACCATCGTTGAACAGCCGACCCAATTTTGGGTTTACGACATACTAATGTTCTACTCCAAAGCCTTGTAATTTTGAACCTAATCCAGATGACAAGGAAACTCTTGGATCAAATATTAGGACAAATTTGCCTTCATGGAGGACTTTTTGAGGGAACTAAGCAGCATTTGCGTTATATAGAGAGGAAGACAACGAAAACCCGGTTCACCTCATTGGAAGGCTAATGCTCTATCCCCTCAGCCATCACGGAGTAAAATGGGGCTATTGGCGATGGTCTGGGAAACATTCCTGAGGATGATCCGAAGACGCGCCATCACAATTTTGATCCTCTGCAGAGGGGATGGCTCCCCTGATTTGGTATCACGACGACATGCGCATGACTTTGAGCTCTTTATGGCAGAAAAATTTAACGAGGGCTAATATTGCACACCCTTGGACCCTATGCAGAATGATTCAAGTGGTCACCCTACCGCATACTGAACGCAGCCAGTGATTCTTGACTTGGGTGATCTGCTGTGAACCGTATCTTAACGAAATCTGCGGTACCGAGATATTATGAACGCAAGTATAGGAGTTGCCATGCTAAAATAAGATTGAACATGTGCGAAAATAACTCACACACAAAACCAGAAGCAAATCGAAACTTCATCATCATCATTGGACAGTTATTACGGATGGTTCTTATCAAGCATATTTCTCCATGTAGTTTTCGCCAAATCCTGACATTTCAATTCCCTGATTATTTTAAAATCTGCGTTAGTATAGTCCAGCCATCGAAATCTTGGGTGTCCATTAGCTCTACTAACTTATATTTGCTCTGAAGTGGACTGATCGTTAAGACACTGCTCCCAGTAGAACACTGAAGTTTAGCATCACTGGCTGCGGTCAGTGTGTGGGAGGGTCACCACTTGGATCAGTCGTGCAGGTTGTCGGGCTACCGAAGAGGGTTTGCTATCCCCTCTGCACAGGATTAAAATTGTGATGGCATGCCTCATGGATGACATCTTTGTCATCTTTATGTATACCCATTTATACTTTCAATATTTTTTCAGAAATTAGTTACATAAAAATTAGATTAAAAAATATTAGCAAAATTAGTTACATTGAAAAATTAGATGGAAGCTTTTATAAAGGTTCTGTATAGTTTTCAAAACTATCTTCAAACTGGAGTTACGATAAACACACGAAAAAAATTGTTCCCCACCTAATATTTATTTCTCATTGATGCAATTAATAAGTAGTTTTCATAATATTTATGTCAGTTTTATTTAGCTTATTACGGACAAAAAGCCGATGAACCGATGAGGATGTTTTCGAAGACACAGATCCTTTTATTACAGTAAAACTAGAGCCGATTTGGTCACCTGTCTGATAAGTTGATCTCCGCGACTAAGAACCGAATTTATGCTATATAACATAAAGGAGCATAACTGTTTTTAACGTAATCATTTCTCTACATCCTATCTTGATCGTTGAAATTTTTCTACAAGGACCTATTATTGAAACTGATTGAAAAACTTTCGTAAGTTGATCAGAAAAAAATCATTTTTCAGAAATTTTCTCTGCTTTTATGTCAAGTAATAAAATTCACTGAATTGTTGTCGTTGTGGTAGGCTGTTAAGGCAAGAGGTGCGAGTGCTCTTGTTTTCCAGTGGCTCCATCTATGACCAAGAATTCGACTAGTGGTACACATATATACAGACTTATGTGCTTAATTACAGAAATACGGCTTGTAAGCCTTTTTCAAGTAGAATGGTAGGTACATTCATTCACACGTCACACTAGAGCTGCGCAATGGGCTATTGGTGATGGTCTGAGATACATCCCTGAGAATGAGCCGAAGACAACAAGCATACGTCACTCATGTTTATAGGGCGGGCTCATTCATACATCCATTCATTCACAAATCGTAATTTTAACCTGAACCAGAAAACGATTGATCTTCAATTCAGTACACCCAGAGGTATAATTTGTAATGGGAACATGGTGGACTTTGTAAGTCAACAGTTTTGACGTACGCCAGACACAATTTACTACACGGGTGGGGTCTTTGGCCAGCCGGATTCTTACTTCCATTCTCACTAACGTGAGTTCAGCGCTCTATCAACCAGGCTATCCCGGCCTCACTAAATTGTTAAAATAGTATTATAAACTAAACCCCTTTGTGAGTTAACCTAAAGCCCATATTACTTATCCAACGCTTTAAGTTAATCCTATGAAAACACTAGTTAGGGTTTTGTGACAAATAGATTTGTAACTATGACTATTAATTGGAAAAGCATTCATTGACTTGACTATAATTTGGACTATTATTTGTAACTATTAATTGGAAAATGTTTCACTTAATATAATGTTTTTTTTCTCCATAAAGCATATAGATGCTTGGGAACTGATATTAAAAAAAAATTATTCATAATAAATTGCGGGGGCATGCATCACTGACACGTGTTTATGTGCACATAACCTAGCTAACCTGCAGATCATCTCACTGGGGCCGTTAAAGTGCTGTATGGAGAGTTTACACCCTTTTACTTAGGAAATGTGCTTATTAACCACTTCAGGACCGTGATCGCACACATACGCACCATTTTCCCTTGACCGCCCACGTCATCATATATAGAAACGAGCCTTTCTGACTCTAGCTGTTCAAGATCACAAAGACGAGTTTTCAATTCGATGTTCTCGTATTACATCTCGCATTCGTACATAATCTTTAGTATACTCTCGAAGCATGCGAGCCTAGGAATGCACTTCTTTCTAGGGGCTTACGGCTGCTGTTTCGTTAAAGTTCAAAACTCTGTCGTTATTGTTATTGGCCATTAAGTCAGAGGGGGTGTGATTGTTCTTGTTTTATAGTGGCGCCATCTATTGCCGAGAATTCGACTTCTGCCACCCCCATTTCATTCATCCACAGATCGCAATTTTAATCTGAACCAGAGAACCATCCATCTACAATTCAGTGCCCTTAGAGGTATTATTTGTTATCTAAACTATGGAGGACTTTGTGATCGGACAAATTTAACGTGCGCTACTCACCACTTTCTACTCGGGGAGTTTTCCCCCGACTGGATTCGAACTCCCATTATCACGAACGTGAGTCCCGTGCCCTACCAACCAGACTATTCTGGCCCAAAATAATTTGGTCAATTAATTTGATGAAAGCCGGGATAGCCTGGTTGGTAGGGCACTGGGCCCATGTCAAAGAGGTCGTGGGTTCGATCCCCGCTGGTTGAAGATTCCCGCGTAGTAAATGGTGACTGATGCACATTAAATCTGTCGGGGTCACAAAGTCCTCCAAGTTCCCATAACAAATCAATACCTCTGGGGGTACTGTTTCAGGAGTTCCCCTTTGTCTTCCGGTTTGGATTCAAAATTTCAAGTCTACGGAGTTGAACATTAGTAGTCGTAAGCCCAGAATTGGGTCGACTGTTCAACGGCGATTATAAAACTATTTTCATGATTAATTTAAATTGATTCTTAAAAACTTGGAAAATAAATAGATGATGTTATATTAATTTCCCTGATTATAATAAAATATTCATCCGTTTGATACTTTGTTTTATAGTTTTAAAAATGATTGGTTCTATCAACTAATTGTTACTTGATTGTTTACTAGTTACTAGTTATTGATTGTTACTAGTTACTTGATTGTTTTTGGATGACAGAAATAAATAAATTACATACTGTTAATTTTATAGCACAGTGACGTTGCTCCAGGAAAGATCTTATTTTCACTTCAACAAGTGCTTAGTAGGCAGTGTGTAATTATCTAGATCAGGGGTTTCCAACTGGCGACTCGGGGGCCGCATCCGGCCCGCGAAGCCTTTTTTGTGGCCCGCGAACTAAAATATATTAGTTGTAATTTTTTTGCGGACAATATTCGTAAAAAATCTATATAGGTTTAAAATTCTTTTCTCGTTAATAAAACCTAATTTCTTCGTATCTGTAAAATTTAACATACCAACGGTGCAAAAAATTTATTTCTCAGGTTTTGCATCCAAGAAAATATTTATTCAAATGCAAAAATAATCGTGTATGTTGCTCTTTTTTATTTCATTTTTTTTTGTATCTTGTCAATATAATTTGGCATGCGTATCAGAAATTTTCTCGAAGAAATTCTCCGTTTTAACTTTTTGAAACCACTCATTTTGGACGAAAATATTTACACACACATTTGTAAATTTTAAATTTTAAATTTAAATTTCTATTCTCTGGTGGTTGCAGCAGACAAACCTCAATTTTCTCATTGAATATTTTGTGTGCTACTATGTAAGTTTTAATACTAACCTAATCTTTTTAAAGTTTTATATCGTAACAATTAGATATCTGTTGCACCTTAATTGTTTAATTCATAGGTGCACATTAAAGTTATTGCAACCTGAATTTTTATTATTTATTTAATATTTTTAAGAATATTATTAATAACAAATTTTGATAAAGTTGCGGCCCGCTATTTGATGTGTGTTTTTAATTGTGGCCCCCGGCCTTATGTAAGTTGGAAACCCCTGATCTACGAGTAGATAGATAATTCGAGAACTTTTCTGCACTTTAGCGCGACTCCCTAGTTAATCTATAAAATAACGGATTTTAAAAGCTCTTAGCAGAAGCATATTCATTCCAAGAAAAGGTTCTCCTAATCTTTTTATTTTAATGCTTTTTTTCATTTTATTTTATTCTTTGAGTGCTTCGATTTGAAGGAAATGAAATAGTTACCTTCCGGTCTTTGATAAAGTTTACAATTCGGAGGAAATTGACCGGAGATCATGTGAAATGCAAATCATATTCAATATTTTCTTACTCTGACAGCAAACAAACCTCCAAATTAAACTTTCAAGCAGTATGTTTGATTCGACATTTAAAGAATTAGCAATAACACTGGACATCACGTCTGAAAATAAAATCGAATAAAAAATTATTCCTTTTGAAAATTTTCGTTCATTTTTCTGACAGCAAATGGAAGTTTTGTAAAACAGAAATGTCCTCTGGTAAGTCTTTTTAATTTAATTAATTATTTAATTCATTATTTTCAAAAATAGATATCATTGTCGCGTTAAAATAAATCACTTTGCAAAATAACACCATGCATGGGCTGGCAAGTTCAGATTCGCAAATTGTAGGTGAGAGCCAAATCAAATTAAAAAGAGATGTGTGTAATATTTTCTACACTGTACTGCACTACACTATTTTACTCCTATCTTGCACACAAAATCATTATCTGATGCAAGAACAACTTAAGTTCAGATTCGAAATCAAAAATTGTCAAAATGCTATATTGTCCATAGTCAAAAACACTTCAAAACTTTTTGTGGAAAATCGGACTTAGCTGTTTCTTGTTATGTTCCGCTGAATTTTTTCAAATGCCTATAGTATCAAAAATGGGCGAGTTCCGCAACATGGAGCAAATGGTACGATTCCTTTAACTTTTGAAATGTAAAAATAATCATTTGACTACTGTTTTTTCGAACAACCCAGTTTATATGAGCCACGATGACCTCAGGGGATAGAGCGTTCGCCTTCCAATGAGGCGAACCGGGTGCGAATCCCAGTCGATGCGAATTCCGCACCCAGCTCGCACCGACCACAGTGCTGACGTAAAATATCCTCAGTGGCATACTGATCACAGGTTAGAATCCCTTTGCTGTCAGGCTAACCATGGGAGGTTCTCGTGGTCCTCCTCTCCATGTAACGCAAATGCGGGTTAGCTCCATCAAAAAGTCCTCCACGAAGGCAAAGTTTCTCCCAATACTCGATCCAGGAGTTCCCTTGTCTTCTGGATTGGGTTCAAAATTACAAGATTGCGGAGTTGAGCATCAGCAGTCGTAAACCCATGAAATTGGGTCGGCTGGTCAACGACTGTTATAAAATAAAATAAAATCCTTTTTATATGTCCCCATGACATCAGGCTAACCATGGTTTTTTGTGGTTTTCTTCCTTATGTATCGTAAATGCGGGTTAAGTCCATCTAAAATT
Organism: Parasteatoda tepidariorum; assembly: GCF_982258835.1. Taxonomy (NCBI): domain Eukaryota; kingdom Metazoa; phylum Arthropoda; class Arachnida; order Araneae; family Theridiidae; genus Parasteatoda; species Parasteatoda tepidariorum. The sequence goes on from NC_141760.1 coordinate 105,224,357, forward strand.
CCTCATTCAAGGTGAATTTCTCCTAACACTTGATTCCTGAGCTCCCTTGACTTCTGGATTAGGTTCGAAATTACAAGTCTGCTGAGTTAAACATTGGTGGTTGAAAACTTAAAAATTGGGTCTGCTTTTCAACGATGGTAATGAAATAAAATCAAGTTCATTGTCGCGACGTCATAACTCGTTATTTAATAATTATTGTTATTCAAGTAATTTAAATTACTTTTGCAAAAAGCAAATTAAAAACACTAAAGAACAGCACTATTCAATGCGTTATTCTCAGAAACTTTGAAAAAAATCTTACTGAATGTAGTTCGATCGATTTGCCTGATCTGATCGTTCCAATCGTTTGACGAAAAAGTTACAGTCACAAATACAATCGGCACAGTTTTAGAAAATATTTCGCATTATAATTAAAACACAATATCGTTTGCTTATAAAAAAATTAGAAGAGTGGAATGTCTCCACGCTAAAATCAAAACTAATTTAAACTTTTTAAACTCTTTAAAAAATGACAACTATCCTAATTTATTTAACGATTTGGAGAGCTCGCTTCATGTCTGGTTAATTCGCTCAATCATATATTTTTGTGAAAACAGCGGCTATTTCAGTTCCAATTACGCTCCCATAATAAAATTTGCATTTGACCATTTAAATAAAATTAAAAATGTTTTTTTGTGTACTTTGCGTACTAAATAGTTTATTATCTAAAATTAATTTGATCAGTTTTTCAGTGGCAAGCTGTGTGAAGATTTTTCAAAATTCTACCTGTTGTAAAAGAATAGGCCTTACGCTTGTACTTCTTTGTTTATAAATAACCGAATTAATACATTCTGTGTTCATAAATATAAACAATGTGAAATGGCGCATAACGTATAACAAAAAATAGCTCCCTAGTGTTAACCTCACTACCTGACCACAGGCTAATTTTTAGTGTTACTCATTTATGTAAACAAAGCTCATCATTGGTTTTTATTTACTTTTTTTATATTTCCTGAACTTGATGGAAGATAGCCTTGCAAATCGCAGGTGAGAAAATAGCTTCCCATTTACTTTCAAAAATCAATGATGATGGTGGGAAGTATACTTACCATGGTCTTTTAAAGGGTTAAAGTAGTTATAGACAATGCCAACTTCCATCTGTGAAAAGGTATCCCACCATAAAATCGAGTTATCATGCCTTATATACACTTGAATTGGAATTATATTTTTGTAGTGGTAGATACACCACAGTACTCCCAAACCAAAATTATATCTGTGAGAGAATTCGATGAACGGGATACCACTAGTTGATTCATTGCTGTTTTGTGAGAAGCCGGGAGAGCTGTATTAAGATCACCGTATTTTTTTAGGGCTGTTCGGTAGAGATGTCTTAAGTTCACGGTGGCGATCGCTCTTGCGTTGCCTTTAGCAGTCGAGTGTATACGTTGCATGTTCTGTGTGATCGAGACTGAGAAGCAACAGTACGAGGAGGTGGATAATGTCGCAGTCACAAGTAGCAAATGTGAACCATCCATCGAAGTAGGCATGTTCAAATCGTAGTGGGCGTTTATGCCAAGGTAGGCATGTTCACATCACGCCCGAAGGTTACCAATGTGAGGAAAGTCACATCGTCTATGTCAACCTTCATCTATGGCAAGGAATCACCACATAGAATCGAGTTAACATGTCTTATATAAATGAATTTGAATTATATTTTTGTAGTGGTAGGTACACTACATTAACTTACGCATCTTTAATAATAATGATTTTGATTTATATTATCGTTTCAATAGTGCTTCATTCTTAACGCCGGAAAGAGATGTCTTTTATCAACTAAGATTGGAAATCTATACATTTTTTTCATTTTCTTACCTCTTTTTTACCTTTTAGTTTTATGCATTTTACGGGTTAATGTCGAAATTAAGGATTTCAAACAAAGTTGCGTCTTCAAACAATGAAGTTTATAACTGTGTACATAAGGAAATTCTATGATTTACTTTGGAAGGAAATTTCCAAGTAGCATCGGAATGTATTTAAATCAACTTGCAATCTACATAAAGTGAAAGAAATGGATGGAAATCAAATGTTTCCCTGGACGTATATGCTGCAAGAATACCGGCATACATACCAAGATAGACTGAAATATAGATGTATAGTTTATCTCATTGTATGGACAACCTAGTGCAACACCCCGTTACATTCCTGTGTCTACAGGTGAAAACTATTAAATTACTTAATTATTAGACGATCCTAAGCATGAAAACCTTATAATATATATATATATATATATATATATATATATATATATATATATATATATATATATATATATATATATATATATATATATATATATATATATATATATATATATATATATATATGTGTGTGTGTGTGTGTGGAGTTTGGAGCTGTTGTTACAGAATTATAGTGTAATAGCTTCGAACATTACGTCATTCACCATCTTGTAATACTTTAAGATAGTTGCATCATCCTGTTCGTCATTGAGAGGCGCCATCCTGTCCCGAGGGGAAGTCCCGAAGGGAAACTCCCGAATTTATAATTAACTCATGACTTTATACCATAGAACAGGGATGGCGAACCAATGGCACGCGTGCCATTTATGGCACGTGACACAATATTCTGGGCACGCCACTGATCACAAAGTTTACTATAAAGCGTATTAACAATTAAGTTGAAATTCACAAAAAACAAAAACGAAAAAACAATTATTAACAAAGAAATTTACAATTAATTCCAAAAAACAATTAATAACCATAAAAAACAAGGATTAGCAAAACAAGCTAACAATAAATAACTAGCAAAAAAAATTTAACAGTCCTGCATAAACTAACATCTTACAACCTAATATAAGTTATTTGTCATCTAATCTGCAACAACAGAGGACACACTGATGTTACTTTAAGTTGAATTACGGGTACAACTGAGACATTGCAAAAATTTATTTTTTCATAGTAAATAAAGAGTTTTGAGTTGATAGTATTTAGTATTATTATTTTCCCAATAATCACAAAGTCAAAATGATTTGACGGCACGTCTATGACCTCATTAAACAGTTTTTTGAAAAAATGGCACGTTGGTGCATAAAGGTTCGCCACCCCTGCCATAGAACAATCTAATTCTTAGTCACATGCATTCCGGAGACCACTGCGAGAAGGCAACTCTCACGAGTCATTTCAATAACGTTAACTGCTATATCCTTCCATCCTTTTATTTTCTATTAAATTGTTATGTTTATTAAATTATCGTCATCATTTACTCCTATGCTGCACTATCCCCCATATATATATATATATATATATATATATATATATATATATATATATATATATATATATATATATATATATATATATATATATATATATATATATATATCACCTTATTTGTTACTTAGAAAAATAATGCAATTAAGTATCTATTAAGAGGTAACAAATGATGTATAGTTTCTCTACGATAAGAATTCCCACCGCTACGAAGTCTGAGGCCGTCTGTCGCTATGGAAACACCCGACCCGAGCCAAAACATGTCCTAAACAGTGACCCACAGCCCTACTTAAAATAGCTATACCTGGATATACCATCGTCACTACCACGGGTCCCGACGATTGGCTAGGGGGGTTCTTACTTTAGACAAACTATACCCAAAGAGTGACCGAATTCAAGCTCGAATTGTGGAGCTATCCAAAAGAAACTGCCAAAGCAATTTCGGGAGTTGACGAGTGTAGCGAGCAGGAGTTATATAAAACATAACATATTCTTAGCATTATATGCAACACTAAAGCGTATAATGTTAAATAACTGATAAAATTACTTTTTCGTGTTGGCAACAATGAACATAAATATCAGGTGAGTGAGCAGCATAAGCTTGAAAAACAATAATAAAAGAACTCCTCATAAAAAGAACTCAACATGTACAAAAGTAAACAAAACTGACATTTAATTTAAATGTAAATTATTTCCCTTTAGTCACATCTTTTCCACTACCGTCATGTGGGGCTACTTTGTGCAGGATTTCGCAGTTTTTGAACTTTGACGTGTAAAAAAACTATGTTAATTCAAACTTTAGTAAAATTTATGGATATTATATTCATAACTGGACTCAGACGAGTGAATTTGATCAATATTGGCATTATTTGTATGTAATATTTACAAATAATAAGTCAAAACATACCTTGCACAAAGTAGCCCCCAAGTGAGGCTACTTTGTGCAGCGATAGGAATTCAGTTTAATAATCCTATTTTTAGTAAAATATTGACATAAAATTGTTAAAAAAGTTAATTATTGACATTTCTAATAACAAAAACATCAATATATGTAAAGATATTAGTTTGAAAATAATATTCAGCGTTAAAAAACCATTTTTTATAAAGAATTTTTTCTTAAAAAGAATGCTTATTTCAAAACATTTGAGTTTAAACAAAAGGAAACCATATACATTTTTGAACATTGAAATGGATGAAATTTCAAAAATAATAATTATTACATATTCATTAACATTTATAATATTGATGAATTTGAACATAACATGCTTGAATGAACATGACAGAATTTGCTCTTCAGTTTCTGTCAAAATCACCTGATGTCCTATAAAATATATTTTTATGTGTTAAATCGTTTGAGTAATTCATTAGAAAACCTTTTTAGAAGAAAAATAATAGTTTACCAGCACGTTTCACGTGTTTCTTGTAAATTTAATTAGAGATAGTATTTTTGTAGATTTTGTACTTCCGAGAAGCTTCTGCAATCGACATACCACCAGCAACTGCTTGCAAACATTGTTGCAGCTTTTCTAAAGAGTAATCACGATAATTTCTCGTTCGAGGTACTTTTTTTCTAGTGTCTGACAATTTTTCTGTCGAAAAAAAAAACGAATGAAACTTTGCTCAAAGTAGCCCCACAGTGCATTTTTTTCCATTTTCCGTTTATTTGTTATTAATTTAAAAAATATTTTTAACGCTAACATGATATAATTGTTTATTAATGAATGAATAAAAAATTTTGCACTTACGACAATTGTTTTATCAACGTCTTTGCATTTCACAGCTAAAGTTTCCACGCACACTTTTCGACGTCCGACGTTCTCGGAAAGTTGTTGACATTGGATAAACAAAACACACTCTGACATTATTTTAAAATTCGAAAAAATTTTTGTAGTAATAGAGGAGACTTCTATCTTCAAATTCCACACATTTTTAACGTGAAAAAAACATAATACTGAGTAACAGCACTTGAAAAATGCCAAATTAGAATTTGCACAAAGTAGCCCCACATGACGGTACCGTAACCATTTTCCATTATCACAAATGAATCTTCAAGCCATGTTTTTCTAAGGTGATGTCCTTTAATTCGTTATTTAATTCAAATTAATTCCTCGTTGTATTTCCAAACTGATTTAAAATTTACAATTGTTTATGCAAATTGTTAGAACAGCCGGTCCATTTTTATGCTACTTATGTTGACTGAAGTTAAGTAATCAATTGAATTATAACGTCATAATTCATAACATAATAGTCATAATTTAAATATAAATTTAAATCAAAATTAAAATCTAATAAACTTAAATCAAAACTTTGCTTGAATTATTTTTTTCTTCATTCTCTTTTTTGGGGGGCTCTCAGACATTATACCATTGAGATGTAGGCATTATGTCGTTTCGGAAAGCCGTAAAAAATCACCCAACCACTGGATACTTAATTAAATATGTTAATAGGTACAACAGGTTATTGTGGTAATGAATACACCATACATATAAATAGATACTCTGGTAATAGGTTTTTTACAGTCAGCAGAAATGTAAAAGTACCAAAATGTATATAAATCATAGTTTTCATAGGATGCATATGTTCCATGTATTTAAAACTTAGTTTTAAAAACAGAATCAGATTAATGAGCAAGGGAAGTAAGCTTGAATTGCGCAGCAATCCAAAAAAAACTGGAATTGCAGTTCAGGGATTTAGCGGGTACAACGAAAAGGAGTTGGACCCTCAAGTTAAAAGGAAAATAAATAATATTTGACATAAAATTCGCTGAAAATTAGAACTGCATCGCATTATATAATAATTATGTAATTTATTACAGGTATGGAGCTGATGAAGATGAAGATTCTTCTTTCGTTACTATTCACAGTTCAACTGATTGTTGGATTTGAGACTCTTTCTGTAGAAACGACTCTTTTTCAAAACGGAACTGCAGTATTGTTTCTTGAGCAAAACGGAACTACATCACCGTCTTCTCTTCAAAACGACACTGAAATATTGTTTCTTGAGCAAAACGGAACCAGGCTATTGATTCCAGAGCAAAACAACACTGCAACATTGCCTTCTGGTAAAAACTATATTTCATTGATGCCTATTGAACAAAATACAAGTTTACTGTCTTCTGACCGAAAATTCGAGATGTTATCGGATAAAAATACGATTTTAAGAAATTTTCTACAGACGGGTGATTCTAATTTAAATCATGCAACACGTCAAAATACACCAATACTCGATTTAAACGGAACTTTTTTACATATAACAATTCTCAATCGTCATAATTTCACAACTTTGGATGAAGTTTCGATTATGACGGCTAACAGTTCTCGATTATTCGATGAAATCTTAAAAGATATTCGAAAGGTACTTAAAAACAATGACTCTAATGACGATCCATTCGACTCAAACTTTGCAAGTGGAAAATTTTCAGTTTTAATGAATATCAGCCATGACACTGTCACTCATAATGAATTAAACATTGACTTTTCATCGTTTTACATCCTTACCCACCATTTTAAATGCAACTTGGATAAAAACGATGAATTAACAATTTCTTGCAAAAATGTGTCTATATACTCCTTAACTCAATACTTACCTAACAATACTGTAAGGCTAGAAATTACGGACAGCCCGACAGTTACACTGACAAAGCCATTGTTTTCATATTCGACGAAGCTTACGTATCTGAGATTATCGAACAACCAGCACCGTTTCATAACAAGAGCATTTACTGGACTTCAAAGTCTGCAATATCTTGATTTGAGTGACAATAATATAATGGCCGTAAAGTATGCTTTCAGTTATCTTTCGAATCTTAAATATTTAAATCTAAGCAAAAACTCGTTCATAACTATCGAAGTTGTGGCAAATACTTTGGAAGGACTGAAGCACTTGGAAATTCTGGTGCTTGACCACAACTGGAGAATTTTTAGAATTCGGAAAAATGAGCTCAAACCTCTAAGCAACAGCAACATTACTAAATTACATCTGTTTAACACTACCATGAGCGTTGTTGAAAAAGGTGCTTTCGAACACTTAAAGAATCTTGAGGTATTAGATTTATCAGTGAATTACCTTAATGAAGAGGCTTTAACTAATGTTACAAGCAGTCTAAAGAATGCCCCCATTAGGTATTTATTTCTACAAGAATGGGTTCATTTGAATGTTTTTCCTTCTGAATCTCTGAAGTTTTTAGAAAATACATCTATTCAGCATATTTATCTTTCACGTAATTATTTTATTAAAATTCATAAGTTGCCGTATATACCATCGCTTCAATCTTTATGGATTGATCAATGCTCTGTAAGGATCACTGATAATGATCTCATCAGCCAGCTTCCAAATTTGACTGTGCTGGTCCTTTCTGGAAATAATTTTCTGAGGTTTAACGTACCTTCTTCAAGAAGTTTGAAAATTCTTCAATTGTCCCGTCAATTAACGCGATATGAAATGAAAGAGTTTGAAATATCAGGTGTATTTGCTTTTAAGAATACTCCAGAGTTAGAATTTATTGATTTCACCTCAAACTTGTTTCCTGAAACTCTCTCTAGATATGACTTTTTCGGTTTGCATAAACTGAAAAGATTGATATTAAACGACGTAGATTTGGTTGCTATTGAAGATTGTGCGTTTGAGACTCTCGGCTCTTTGGAAATCCTTGACCTGTCACACAACCGTCTTAGATATTTAAGCAATGCAACTTTATTTGGTCTGCATAAATTGACAGATCTCTATCTTTCAAATAATCACTTAATATTACCAGATGAACTCAACCCTTTTCAGCAAACACCATTACTGACTATTATTTTGTTAAACAATAACCGAATTAAGAAACTACCAAAAGGAATCTTCAACTTTACTGACCATCTTGAACTTCTGATTTTGTCGCAGAACAAAATTCACCCTTGGGATGAGCCAATTTTTGGTGAAAACTTAACGGTCAACACCCTGGGTCTGTCTCAGAACTACATTGACTATGTTACACCGACTATGCTGTCAGAATTTCAAAAAAATACGAGCTACCTCGACATCTCAAGAAATCCTTTCAACTGCAGTAACTGTGGTTTGCGCCAATTTCAGGCATTTCTAAAATCAACGCCTATACAGATGGGATTACCGTATTCGATTAATAAGGGTATAGATTTAGTTAAGTGCTCATTGCCAAATAAACTGGCAGACCAATCTCTCGTAGTCGTTTCATTCGCTGATTGCTCAGAATTCGAAAAACTATTGAGCCTATCCTTTATTGTTCTAATTTCCGTGGGGAGCATATTCTTTATTATGGTGGCATGCTCTTGCTATAGCTTCCGGTGGTATATTAGATACTGGGTGTTTCACGTGCAATCCAAATTCAAAGAGAGAAGAACAAGCAACAGAAAATCTGAGAGGGTGTACAAGTATGACGCGTTCATTTCGTACAATTCGAACGATACATCGTGGATTGCATCGTTCCTGATCCCCGCCTTAGAGAGACAAGATCCAAAACTGAAGCTGTGCATACACGATAGAGATTTCGAGGTAGGGAGGTTTATAACGGAGAACATTCTAGAAGCCATTGAGAATAGTAGGAAAGTAATTTTGATCTTAACTGAAGAGTTCGTCAAGAGTGAGTGGTGCATGTTCGAATTGCACATGGCTCAGCACAGGCTTTTCGACGAGACGAGAGACTGTCTCATCTTAATTAAGCTGAAGAAAGTGGATAAGAAGTTTTACACCAAGCATTTAAAGTACCTGGAAAAAACGAGAACTTGCATATTGTGGCCCGATACTTTAACGGATCAACATGTATTTTGGGAGAAAATTAGAAAACTTTTAGGGAATACTCAACCACAGAATGAATACGAGTTAGCCGGTTTTGAAATATAAGACTGCAGTTGGTGTCTGATAACCTTTAATGTAGTCGTGGGAAGTGTTCTTCCCACCAGTTTGTTAGTTTTTAAACGCCAATGGGGAGTTATTTTCCCACCTATGAATTGCGCTGCAATATGTTGATAACTTCAGAAAAAAACATTAGCAAAGAAGAGTTTTGTTTACATAAATGTGGATGTAACAGTAAAGGGTAAGTGGGGTCAAGAAGAGAAGTAAACAGTGGAAAGCTATTTTCTCTTGTGTGTTTGTTCATTTGATCAAGTTTATTTGAAGTAATAAACACAGAATTTATAAATTGGTTTAAATTTTAAGCATAGAAGTTCAAGATTATGATAAATTATTTACAGAAGGTCCAATTTTGAAGAATCCCACCGATTTCCCCACTTACCATCAAAAAATCGAATTTAATTTAGGTAAAAAAAACTGAATAAGATTTTATTTACTTTAATTTTATCATTTAGAAAAGAAGTTTAATAAAGGGTTAATTAGGCACATTAGTGATCGAAAGAGACAGTAATATGGGACAAAAAATTTATAATAAACGCAAAATCTTATAATTCTGAATTGCTATCATCTGCTGACTTAGTTAACCAAACATTTTTACTTTTATCTATATAACTGTCGTTGAACAACCGACCAAAATTTTTGGATTTACGACTACTAATGTTCAACTAGGTAGCCTTGTAATTTTGAACCCAATCCAGAATTCAAAGGAACTCCTGGATCAAGTATTGGGAGAAGTTTGTCTTCGTTTTGATGGAACTAACCGCATTCGCGTTACATGGAGAAGAAAACCACGAAAACATCCCTTTTTTAAGAGCATTTTCTTAAGAGCGTTTTACTTTATGTAATAGTTATGCAATTAAAAAAAATAATATCTAGAAGAAGAAACAAATGCGTGTATCTCTCAAAAATAATCACTCTTTATCCTGACGTGACGACACAACGCGAATGATGAAAAAAGAAGCAGTTTAGATCATGGAAATATGAAAGGGAAGTTTATGGGGTCAAAAATAAGAGAAACTACGGTAACCTCGGGGACAGTGGTAGCCGAAAAATACATATCTATGCTCACTAACCAATAATTTCGTTCCTTATTTTTGTTGGATACTGTGCTTTTTCTTCCTTCCAACCTGTTTCTGTTCTCATCACTTAAGCAGTGTTAGCCGGAAGAGAAGCATCGTATTCGAGCGCTTAAAACATGTTTACATTTCTTCCACTTCAACTAAGGAGCACTAGCATTTTCATTTTTTTATTAAGTTATGCTATTGCTTTGTGTGATGATGATAAAATTTGAAATTAATTACTAAAATGCATTGAAACCTACTCTTAAAAACATTAAATCTTTGTAGCATTTTTAGCATTATTAAATATTTAAAATATTTTAATTGTTTTATATATATATATATATATATATATATATATATATATATATATATATATATATATATATATATATATATATATATATATATATATATATATATACATATATATATATATTATATATATATATATATATATATATATATATATATATATATATATATATATATATATATATATATATATATATATATATATATATATTCAGATGCATTTCTTTGTTTTTTCAAGGTATTTTTAACACCAAAATCAATTTTGCGTTATTTAATTGTTAACAATACACGTTCATGAATATTAATGAGAGAAAACACGACTTTGAAAGTAAACAAGAAGAAAAAAACAATATAGAATAGGTGAAGAAGGTAATAATTTTTAACATTAAGAAATAAACAACGATAAATTACTAATGTAATATCAGTTATTTCCAGGAAAGGAAAACAATTTTTAGATATCTGTATTTCAATATTTTGTATCCACGACTACAACCACACACCCCTATTTCGTGAATTCCTATTGGCTTATTTCACGTTGCCAGTAAACACACCCTTCGAAAAAAGGGACCTTCACTCAATTAAATAAAATTCAACATAGGTTCCGAATAATAGTTAAGTTCAAGTTTATGTTATTAGCTTCAGGCGTGGTGGTTAAATTTAAATACATTAAATTAATTCAAATTTGTAAACGGAGGAATCGATACATTTGGATTGTAAATCGATAGAAATGACCATGAATGATAGCTTACGAATTAATCGTTTCGGAAAAGTACAACTTGCATGGGACGTTCTGGCCTGTTGCTTTTCAAATTCAATGGCTTTTTTCCCATCTAGTGAAGGATATTAAATTTCAACTAAAAACTGGCCTCCTATAAGACCAAGGGGAAATTGTTTTTAATTGTGGAGAAAGCAAAGGAGTTTATAAAACCTTTAAAGTAATTCGTTTATATATATATATATATATATATATATATATATATATATATATATATATATATATATATATATATATATATATATATATATATATATATATATATATATATATATATATATATATATATATATATATATATATATATATATATATATATATATATATATATATATTATATACACACAGACAAAAAGGATTAAAAAAAGAGAAAAAACGAAGAAAATTAAAAAATGATATTTATTTCGCATAAGCTGCAAGAATATAGAACTAATAATTAAGCGATGCAGAGAAGTCATGGAAAAATAAAGGTTAATGAAAAGAAAAGGAGTAAAATTATTAAAATATTTTTTAAAAAATCTTAAAAAAATATCTAGAAAAATAACAACAATAATAATAGTAGGGGAGAGGGGGGCACATGTGAACATGGTATGTTTTACCAATATGATTTGAAATGAAAAATCTTGAAAAATTTTCAATTGATGGCAGTACTAGTCCTAACTCTCTGCAAAACTTTCAGAAGAATGAGACATTTTGTGGCTCTATTCTGACAATTTCTTTGTATCAGCTGGTGTTGTATATATTATAATCACTCGCTTCTTCAAGTGAAAACATAGTATAAATCAACTAATAAACTGAAATTAACTATTGCAGACCATTATATGAACATTCAGGTAAGTTTATGACAATTATTATTTTTTTTTTTACACAATTAAAAATTCTTTATTTTTCAAGTTAGGTTTAAGAATGATTATGGGGCACTTGTGAACAAAACATCTGGGGCAGATGTGAGCAGTTCACATGTGCCCCTACATAGTATTACGATTATTATCCTCATGATATTATAAGTTTAAAAAATATGTATGTATTTAAAATTATTATTATTTAACTTTCCATAATTAATTTATTGATTTTTTCTTTAGTTTTTTTTATTTATTATTAAATGGTTGATCGCGCATCACGCATATTAACTGATACACCTGAGAAAGATAGAGTTGCTAAAGCTACAAATGAAAAGATAGAAAATATGAAAAAAAATCATGACAGAGTATTAGAGAAGAAAGAAAAAGGCCCATTACAACTCCTGAGGAACATGAAGTTGCGAAAAACCCAACAGCGGAAAAATTATTGTACAGCTGAAAAATTATTTTCTTATTGACAGTACTGCTGTACAATTTAAATTCACATAGTAAGCTACAACTCCTTTAGTATAATGCGTATCTATATCTGTTATATTAAAGAATTTTTTCTTTGAAATATGATAACTGCTTTGTGTTTTTAATCTTGTTCATATGTGCCCCAGGCATGTTCACATGTGCCCCCAATTGGGGCACATGCGCAGAATTGAAGTCCTTTTTCTGAAATATCATAAAGTAAAGAAATATTTTATTGAAAAATCTCAAAAAATTCCATAAGACAAAGAAAAGACTATTTAAACATATGGACTTCTTTACTGTGAGAAATTGATGATATTTTTCAAAAAATGAAGAAATAAGAGAATTTGTTCACATGTGCCCCCCTCTCCCCTATATATTTATCAAAAACCCGGAAAACAAAATAATGAAATGATATAATCACTTCATGAGCCCACACGATTATATCTGCCAAAAAGGAGTGCTTTCTAATACTGTATCAATATAGCCAAAGCAAAATATATCAATACAATAATGGGAGGAGCACTAAAAAAATGAAATGAAAATCGAACACAGTAAGTCGAAAATATATTAACAGAAAATAAAATGTAAAGAAAATATAGAACCAAACACAAAACGAAATCTAAAAAGCGAGTAGCGAATTCAAATGAATTTACACGCACCGGAATCTTTCAAGAATGATTTAAAATATTTTCGCAATAAGATTGCCAGATTACAAAATATAGAAACAAAAACGCATATTAAATTAGAAACGTAAATAGAGGGATTTTTTAAGACACGTTCTTACTGCAGTGTTAAAGCGCGTTTGATTTGTTAGTTACCAAGGTCTCCCCGAAAATGGATGTGTGCAAGGTAATAATATTATACTGGATAATTTAAAGTTTATAATTAATCAGGTTTAGTATTATACAATTTGAATGGCTTTAGAAAATTTATATTTATTTTTTGAAAAAAGAGAGAGAGAAACATGATTTGCCAGTTTTGCACTTGCACAGACTTTTAACCATGAGCTTGCATATGATAAAAATATAAATTAACAAAGAAGCTTTTAGTAATTTTATTAATATTAACAAACAATTAACTCAATTTTATATAGAACTTAATTACTTTAAGTTATTTATCCATTATTTTTTTTAATCAAATTTTGAAAGAGTTTGTCTATTTGTTTTTGGATGAATGAACATTCCTATATATTCTTTTAATTCTATAAAAATAAAATGTTTTAAAAATATTTAAGAATTGTATTTAAAAAAATGAATTATTTTTAAAAAATTACGAAGATATTTTAATTCATTTTTAAAAGATACCTGTATGTGTAAGTTCATTTGAATTCGCTACTAGCTTCTTAGTTTCCGTTTCGATTCTTAAATTGTCTTATAAATTGTATCTTGTAATTGTATCTTGTCTTATAAATTGTAAATTGTCTTGTAAATAATATCTGCTATTTTTTAACTGAAGTTCTAGTATTCTTATGTACCCCGTCTTACCCCATGAAATTCTAGTATTCATATGTACCCCGTCTTACCTTATAAAATTCTAATATTCATAAGTACCCCGTACCACTAGTTGTGTAGGACATGGAAATGTAACTTTTTTTAAGAAAAAAATTCATTTATAAAAAAATATTATCGAATATTTTATTAATGAATGATATTATATATCGAATGCAACTAAACAGTGAATATCTTAATTAAATCTGAAAGTTTCTAGATCAAACAGTTTTGCAGCAACAGGTCTTCGAATCGTATTGACCCTTTCTTACCCCACATTACCCTAATCTATGAGTCTTTAAAAAAATCTGTGATTCTGTTAAATATATTCCCTATAATCGAATATAAAATGAAGATAAAAAGGCTTATAATGATGCTGATAAAATAATATGTTTATTCAAAAAATGTCCTCGTGTTTGTATTTCAAGGGTAAATTCAAAACTATAATAAAATAAATACCACTCTGTACATAAAATTACTTAAGAACAAGTAACAAGCAAACTTGTTTTCGTTTTATTACTATTTTTCAGAGAAAATGTGCTCCATTATTAGGATTTTATCTCGAAAATATTTTTCAAGTTATGAAAATGTTTTAAAACCTGTTGCAGTTATGTTTATTTGAAGTGTAGACATAGTTCACTAATATTCCTTGCAATCGAATTTGAAGTGTAAAGAAAGTAAATAAACTTTTACTTATAAACCTGTTGAAAAAATTGTTTATTTATCGCCTGCCCTTATTTACGTATTTCAAACATTAACTCAAAAAAGCAATAAAATAAATACCAGTTTGTACACAAAATTACATAAGAACAAATAACACGAAAACCTTTTTTTTTTCTTTCAGAGAACACGTGTTCCATTATCGAATTGTATCGAATTAACTGGCTGAATGTTTGTTACCCATTATATATTTTTAGGGTCGATGATTTAAAAAGGTCATATTTCTATAAAATTATCTATTTCGAAATAAATTATCGTAAATAGTATAGGCCACATTGGAAACTTGTTTTTGTATCTTTTCGTTTCGTTGGCATCAACAAACGGGGAAAGATATAATAAATACCTTGTTTATGAAAAGAAGTAGAGTAGTAATTCTCGTGATGGGTAAAGTTAATTAACTAGTTACTAAAAAAAAAATTAATCGAACGAATTTAAATTACTGGTGTATTTTGTTCCGATGTTAGATTTCAGTGGGGTAATTTACGAACAAGTTTTTAAGATAATTATGCTCTAAAATAATGCTGATATATTTTAGAAGAAAATCGTTTGCGTTCCATTTTAGTACTCAAAAGTGAGAACTTGAAAGCCTCGAACTACTTACTTTTGTAAAATGGTTATGTGACAAATGTAATTGGCATTATTTGTTTGAAAGTTATAGATTTTATGGATTAAATAGCTATAGCATTTTAGAAATTGGCTATGGAACGTCTAAACAATGATAAAATATTTTCATGAACTTTGAAATAGGTAATTGAATAGATGGAATAACATTAATTTGCTCTTGATCGAATCGTGCAAAAAATAAATACATTCATAATTGAAATTATAAGAATTTATTATTCAAGGGAAAAAAATATGCATTATCATTAACTGATCAAAGCATTGGGATTTTATGCGACAACGTTATCTACAGTTTTACAATTTATTTTAAAGTGTGAAGAGTTTTAATGGAATTTCGTCGAAGTTTAGTTTCTAAATTTCTCAAATTTCCTCGAAATATTTGCTTTAAAAGGCAATCGCATCATGTGAACATTATTTTTCGGTAACATTATTTTTCGTTTTTCTAATTTTAAAGTTTAGAGTTTTTTTCTAAAAACAAATAAGAAAGAAAAGTGCAACATGGAAACCTATTGATGAATCTAAAGAATATCAATTACTAAGAAATTCAATTGCAGAACAGCTGTTTTGTATGAACTTTAAACATTGAAATGAAATTAAATTGATGAATGTAGAAACTTTTGTCATAAAATCTAATATTTTCCAATTATTCAAATTATAATTTCGAAATGGAACTGAATTGGATGAACTCTGAAACTTAAACAAAACCTAACCCGATTGAAATAAGAATTATTCTGAAATGAAAATTAATTTTTAGACATAATATCTATAAAATATTTCATAATTGTTTTTTAAACAGCAAATAAGCTAAGTTTTTATCCAATAAAGAGAAGGAATTATATTTCTAAGTGAAATGAAAAATAAATACAAAAAACTTACGTTTTGGAGATCAAAGGTTAGACTGCTTTTGAGAATACTGTTAATTGTAGGATTTTTAATTCAGAGTGAAAAATTTCTTGAAATGTACTTAGAGTATCCTTCATTTGTTGAATTGAATGTAGAGCAACCCCAAGATGTTATGTTTCCCGCCTTCACCATCTGCAATCTAAACGAGTAAGAAATTTTGTTACTTTTTTCATTATTTAATGCATGAAATTCTTTAACAATTTCATTTGTATTTGTTTCTGCTAAAGTTTTCAGTATTTTTATCTAAGTAAAATATTCATTTGATCCAATTCATTATTAAACCATATTTTTAGTAGTTATGAAATTGTTATAGTAGTTACAGTTAAATTAGTTTAAATTCAGTTGTTCTAAAATTGTTCTAGTCATTCTAAAATTTAGTAGTTCTAAAATGTTCGAAAATTGAAAATCATCTTTATCTACAATCTGAACAAGTGAAAAATTGATTAGATCCAATTCATTTTTAAAAGATTTTTGGATTGCTTTTATCTGAAACTCTGAATAAATTAGAAATTCAATTCTTTACTAAATGATATTTTTTGTAGATATAGGTTGTTGCTTAACTTTTGATTGTTGATATTTATAACCTGAATAAGAAAAAAATTTAGTTAATAATAAATTATTTTTAGGTTGTTACTATCTTAAACCGAATGAGTATGATAGTCAAATATTTTTTATAATTTATTATGGAGAGTTTAGTAGTTTTACGTATGATTCTGTGCGTACGTTTTCAAGAAACTGCGCATGTTTATTAACTATTTTATTTCTTTTTTAACATTAACACTTACTTCAAAATTTAACAAACGGGGGCGAATTGGATAATGTGTAAAACTGCTAAATGATATTGAACGATATTTTTATAAGTAATTTCAAGTTGTTGTTGGTTTTTTTTTTTAAATTTTGACTATAGCTATTTATTACCTGAATAAATAGAAATTAATTAATCTAAAAAATTACTAAAATAAATTTTATGATCTGAATTACTCCTCGCCATACCTTGAGAACTTAGGCAAATTGAAAAATTTTTGCACTCAATTGTAAAATTCGTTTTTTCCAGAAATAATTTCATGGGAAAAACAATCTTTAGTAAATATGTCTTATTTCTAATTATTTTATTAAATAATAGTCGAACACATTTTGTATAGTAAGATCTAAAATTTCTTACATCATTTTACAATGTGTAATTTTGCATGTAAAAATAACATAATTTGAGCGAAATCCGTTGAATTGTTCCTGAGATATCAAATTTTTAAAAAAGTCGTATCGCTCTCCTGATCAAACTATACGGGCCCTATTTCCCAGATTGCGGCCACTATTTTGGGGGTTAGAAATCCGAATCCGTTGAAAAAAGGGTATGTTTATTCAGAAAAGGTGAGTTTTTTTGCCTGATTTTGTAACATAAAATATCGCCTGACATAGTTAATTAGGATATCTGAGGACACTCCCTCGAATTATTAAGATTGAGTCCTAAAATGTGAAATCCGATTATTAGAACAAAAATTAATCAGCGTGGTCCGGTTTTTTTTAGCGTACTGTTCTTTAATCATGCATTAAACGCTTCGTTTTATTGATTTTAGCGTTTACTTCCACTTACACTTTTACTTACTTACACTTTTTAGCGTTACAAATTTTGTTTTTTAATTCCGTTATCAGTACCGTTCCGTATCAGTACAGTTACCGTTTCCGTATACTTCCCAAAATAAGAGAGAAAAAGAGAACGTTGTATTATTTTTGCTGATCCTTATGTTTTTTTACATCTTTTAACATTTACATAGCCAATTTGTAGCGGGGTCAATGGGGAACCGCGAAGTGGTGAGTTCTTGAGGTTGGACCTAAATACTTTACTTCTCTAAACGTCAAAACTCTTTATTTTAATTTCCTTCTGTTGGAAAACCCAACAATTTTGCCGCAGGACAGGAAAGCTGCCAACAGGAGGGGTATAAAATAAGATGCATTAAGTGTCACTTTTACGAAATAAATTCTGATGCATTGAATTGGTGATTGAAATGTGGTAAAGTTATTTTTAATTAATTTCAGAATTCGTATTGGTCCTTACTGTGAAAAATTTCCCCACAAATGTTCAAATATACGAAGGCATCCCAAGCTTTGTACTTTATACCCTGAATATTGTCGTTTAGTTGGAAATAAGTCAAAATTGGTAAGTACGATTTTAAATTTTTTAATTTTGAAATAAATATTTTATTTCACGAATGCTTATGCTGACGTTATAAGGGAATTGCATTGTTTCAATTATCATATGTTATCTTTGCTTGTCAGTTCCATGTTTCGTATGTTTCTTTTAATCCTATATCTAATGCCTGTTATTTTATTACCTTCGTTGAGCAGCCGATCCAATTTTTTCGGGTTTGGACTGCTTATGCTTAACTCTGTAGTCTTGTAATTTTGAACCCAATCCAGAAGACAAGGGAACTCCTGGTTCAAGCATTGGGAGAAATTTGTATGCCAATACTTTCCTTGTGATTTTAATTCAGTGCATTTAAATACTGTTATTTCATTGGTTGTAAATATTGTAATTTCAAAGCTTTACAAACAGGAATATTTTTTTAACTTGAATTACCCTAAATACCATTTTAATGAATATTGAAGCGATTGCTTTTGACTGAATACTTTTTCACGCTATATTGATTTTGTCTGCAACTTATTAAGACATAATAATATAGTGTCCAATCTGTTACTATTTTATCCGCTCCAAAACTGATCCAAACATTTTGTATTTTCAATATTGTTTATTCACCAATGGTTAAGTTTCATAATATTTACGCTTTTGTGCCTATGGATGGCTGACTCAATGTAAACAATAACAAGCTTCCTAAAATCGGAAGAAATTTAGAAAACTTCATGTGTATCCCTCCGCTTAAGTTATGATTACGAGGCGATGTGTGAACAGGCTTAATATTCTAGGAAGTTTTATTATTGTGATTTGTGTTTAAATTTGGGCGTAAAATTTTACCATTTATACGAGTTTTTTGTTATTTATAAATTCTAACAGGTCGTGGGCCCAAAGCAAATTTAACGAAATTAATATCACAGCATAAATAAAGTGTAAGGTTAGCCATGTTTTGAGTGTTATCTTCTATTTGGTTATATTTGAGTAAAATAGCACCGTGCGGTATTTCTTTGGGTCGCACCATAACATGCTTGCGAAGTCTTCCGAATTCATTTGTTGTTTGTTTCATTGAAAGTTATACTGAAAGAACGTGTTACATTAAAAACACTACAAGTATAGTAATTTTCGGTGGTGTGTTTTTTTCCAGTTTAGGCTTAAAAATCTGGCGGAAGTAGTAACCAGGTTGACGAATTTTACAATGACGAATTTTAACCTCTATCGCCATTTGCGCTTAGCTTCACACGGTGAACCTTCCATAGTCTAAATCAATGGCTTGTGTGAGACCCAGAGTTGCACCCATATGCCATACCGATTTCCCCCCTAGTGCCATTTGAGCTTAGCTTTACATGGTGAACCATCCATAATCTAAATCAGTGGCTTGTGTGAGACTCAGACTTGCGTCCATAAGCCATACCAATGGTTTTCGCTGGTCATATATACACTGAAGAGCCAAAAAAACTGGTATACCTGCCTAATATCGTGTAGGGTGCCCGCGAGCACGCAGAAGCGCCGCAACACGACGTGGCATGGATTCGATCAATGTGTGAAGTAGTGCTGGCGATAATTGACACCATGAATCCTGCAGGGCTGTCCATAAGTGGGAGTAAGAGGGGGTGGGGATATCTTCTGAACATCACGTTGGAAGGCATCCCAAATATGTTCAATAAAGTTCATGTCTGAGGATTTTGGTGGCCAGCGGCACTCTTCTGAATTTAGACACTTCCGCTGGCCACCAAAATTCCCAGACATGAACTTTATTGAACATATTTGGGATGCCTTCCAACGTGATGTTCAGAAGATATCCCCACCCCCTCTTACTCCCACTTATGGACAGCCCTGCAGGATTCATGGTGTCAATTATCGCCAGCACTACTTCACACATTGATCGAATCCATGCCACGTCGTGTTGCGGCGCTTCTGCGTGCTCGCGGGCACCCTACACGATATTAGGCAGGTATACCAGTTTTTTTGGCTCTTCAGTGTATATGTGCCCATAGCAATCAAAAAGTTACAAGGAAATATTAATAAATACTTAAATTACCTATTATACCCGGTTTTATATGGTGGCTATAATCGTACTTGACTGAAGGAGTTATAATATTTATATCATGTTCTGTATAGCCTAAAAAAGTAAACTTCTGAGCTATGGAATCATTTTTAAATCCTACCCGGAGAAGAATTACCATTTTTTATTTTTTAAAAGTGATGCGTTTAGTTTATTGCTTATAAACATAAATTAATATATGCTGGGCAAGAAGAGCTTTAACGTGGAAAAGGACTCCCTACCTACCAGAGGTGTAATATTCAAGTAGAAATGCAGAAATAAAATCGATCGCGAGCTACTTGTAGTTCGATATTGATAGTTTAACCATAACTGATCTATAGTATGATCATATTCATTCCTTAGAAAAATATGAGAACTTGTTGAAACTTTTTTAAAATAAAGTTTCAAAGAAAAATCTTTGCAACACTAGACAGTTTAAGATACATTGACAATTTTTAACTTTAATGGTGTAACCATATAAACGTATTTCATATTAACGCCGTACTAACGGTCATGTTGACGTGTTTTATTAATTATATGCTGAGAAATTTTATATTTCATTTTAGCTTCCAATGCATCCTGTTTCTGATTACAATTTGACGAGAACCGAACGACAAGAATTTGGGCACCAGTTCCAAAACTTATTAGTTGGTTGCACTATCGAAACTGATGGAAAAGAAGAAGAGTGCAAGTAAAAAAAAAACATTATTTTTGCTAATACTCTGTCTTTTTTAATTATTGCAATTAAGACCTTTAATGTGAAATCTTATCTTTCTCCCATAAATAACGAACGATTTATGAACGAAAAACAATGTGATTGCAATGTTTGTTGCGTTCTGCTTTAGAAACCAGAAAATTTCCAGACCAAGTAACTAATTAATTTTAAAATTTGTCAACAGATGGTGCTAATTACTGAGAAAAACTATAAAACAATGCTCTCAATCTAACAATCACTTGCGGCACTAATGTGCAATCTGATGAAAAAATTAACAGAAGCTCGTGCAAGGTCGCAATCGGAAAAGGTTTGACAATGCAGTTAAAAATATCGCTTTATAGTTCTTCTTCAGACAGAATGGCCATCTGTTGACGAACTTTATCATTAAATGTAAAAGTTGGTGAGAGCGATACTTTTTTGGCAAAATTTACGCTAAAAATCAACAGTAATATTGAAAATAATGGTGAGTTGGTGAAATGATTCGTGTATTTCATAACTCTGCTATTTAGATAAAGAAACCAATTTAAAAATGAAAAAAGTCTTAGTTTTAATTATTTGAATAAATCAGCTTTTTTCAGATAAATCAGATTAATGCTTGTTGAAATTGTTATCAAGCGATTTTATATTTTTATTTTATAACCGTCGTTGAACAGCCGACCCAATTTCATGGGTTTACGACTACTTACGTTCAACTCCGTAGCCTTGTAATTTTGAACCAATCCAGAAGACAAAGAAACTCCTGGATCAGTACCCCCAGAGGTACTGATTTGTTGTGGGAACATGGAGGACTTTGAGACTCGACAGATTTAACGTGCATCAGTCCCCATTTACTACACGGGGAGTCTTCGGCCGGCGAGGATCGAACCCACGACCTCTTGGATATGGGCCCAGCGCCCTACCGACCAGGCTATCCCGGCCCATTTCCAAGCGATTGTAAAAATTTATACAAGAAGCTATTGATAATATTTGTGCATCTTTAAATACCTTTACCTCAGAGCAAGATTTTTTTTCTCAGGCCGCAAATGTCTTTCAAATTCAATGAAATAGATTTTTTTTATATTTTTTTCTTACATCGTTAAAAAATAATACTTTCAGTGCCTATAGATATTTTTGAAAGTTTTCAAATAAACCAATAAAAAACTCAACTAATTAAATGCTTGGTAGCTATTTTATTAAAGTTTCTATTGTTATTAAAGATGTTTCATTACTATTTTTTAGAAGCGAACACATTCCAATACAAGCCTTAAGTCATTCTCATATTACACCTTTTAATTGTTTTGTGATGTATTCATTGTATGGTCAACCTAATGCAACACCCCGTTACATTCCTGTGTCTACAGGTAAACACTATTAAATTTCTTAACTATTAGAAGATCCTAAGCATGAAAATCTTAAAAAAATATGTATATCAACTTATTTGTTACTTAGAGAAATAATGCATTTAAGTATCTATCAAAAGGTTACAAATGTATAGTTTGTCTACGGTAAGAACTCCCCCCGCCATAAAGTCTGAAGCCGTCTGCTGCAATGGAAACAAGAGTAGCGCATTTTAAGGAGGATAGCTTCTCTTCACTATAGGGCTAATACAGTAGACCGAAGAAAAAGATTCCCTTTTTCTCGCTGACACGAGCCAAATCCTAAAAAGTGACCCCACACGCCTACTTAAAATATATCTCGTTATCATAGTCACCGCCACTGGTTCATACGAATGACTAGGGGAGTTCTTACTTTAGACAAACTATATGTTTTTATTTTAATAGGACATTAGATAACACTTGCATTAGTTTTTCACCTTACTGAATTTAAAGTGACATAATAAAATTTTGTGACTACTTGACATTAGGAGCCTATATCAGGTGGCCGAGTGGCTATCGTGTCTGACTGCGAAGCCAATGGCTGCGGGTTCGAATCCCGCTCAGGGCATGATTGTTTTTTGTGTGTGATGTGTGAATGTGGCTCACCCTATGAACGGGCTTCTGTGGCAGTATGGCGTGGGTAATGATGCTCGCTTCCGGGACTTTGGTTCACAGGTGCCCACCGGGTAAAGATAAATGAGCAACACTTTTGACATCTAAGTCGAAGAACGAAAGTTCAGTGCCTGGCGTTATTGAAAAAAAAACATTTAAATAGTTTTACTTAAATTTGTCTTAAGAATTATCGTAAAATATCTTTAAATTTTATTGAATAATTTCGATTAGAACGTAATAAGAAGTTACAATCATTTTCGGGCCGTTTCAAATTGGATTTATATCAACAATCGAAATGTTGACTAATTTCTGTCTAGATATTATACAGAGCTCTCACATTTAAATTATACACGATGGCAAAACAAGTTAATTTTTAAGCTTTAAGTTTCTTAAATGTTGAGAGCAGAAATTTATCGTTATTTTAACGCTAGACGAATTTAGACCATTTTCCTTATACTAAACAAACTAACAGCTGGAGAGAAGAAAATAATGAAATTAAATTTAAAATTTCAAAGCTACTTTTTTCAATGAAATACAAAAGGAAGAAATGCTTTTATTTTAAGAAATAATTTTATTTTTGTGGCCTACCACTCTCGTAAGAAATTTCTATCATTCTTCTTTCGTTTTTGAAAAGCAAAATAAGCGAAAACTATTTTCTACCTTTTAATTCACTTGAAACTCGCATTTTAATTATTTTTGTTCTGCTTACGGAGATTTTTCTCGCAATTTATTTACGTATCATCCCGTATGTAAGTAAGTAACTGCGCATGCTCCTTAGTAAGTTTATTACTTTTTTTAAAATTAATAGTCCTAACTCATCGACACCGAACTTAAGTTGATCATGAGCAATTACTTCAAGTTACGGGGAATCAAGTTGGATGATACTTAAAACTGCGAAATCTCTCTAATGAAAACTTACGTACCAATGTTTACATAAATATGTTCTCAAATGAGTATCAGTTTGTATATGTGTATAACGCTGAATGAATTTGTTTTAACATTGCAGTGATTCGTATTCTTTTGAACGTTGAGGTTGAACATTATTAGGTTGTATATGTGTGTAACGCTGAATTTGTTTTAACATTACAATGATTCGTATTCTTTTGAACATTGAGGTTGAATATTATAGGGTTGTATGTGTGTATAACGATGAATTTGTTTTAACATTACAGTGATTCGAATTATTTTGAACATTGAAGTAGATGAATATCATCCTGAACATCTATCGAGGGGAGCACAGATTAGTATTCATTCACCTTACCATGTACCATCGCCCATGAGTGATGGTCGAATTTTGAACTTAGGTGGTATCTATCGATTCTATTTATCAATGGTAAGTTATTGTTACAAATCATGCTTATAACATTCTATAAGGAAAATTAAGCGGAGGGATTAATTAAAAATTCTCAGCTAAAAAGCGCTTTACAATTTGTTGGAAAAGCACACTTTTTTAAGCTTTCTTAAACATTATTCACAGTATTGAAAATAATTTCTTTATATTAAAACAGTGGTTCCCAACCTATTGTGGATCCAGCAGTGGACTGATCGTAAAGATACGGTTCCCAGCAGAACATCAAAGTCAAACATCACTGGCTGCGGAAGCATGCGGTTGGGTGACCGTTTTGATCAGCCTGCGTAGGGACCAAGGATGCACGGCATCGATCCTCGTTAAACTGTTCTACGATAAAGTGTTTAACTTCGCACTCGCATGTCTTCAAGCTACCAAAGACATTCCCTCTGCAGAGGATCAAAATTGCGATGGCATGTCTTCGAATTATCCTCAGGGATGTTTCCCAGACCGACGCCAATAGCCCATTGTGCAGCTCTAGTGCGACGTAAATAAATTATCTACCTACCCAACCTATTGTGACCTATTCCTCTTTTTTATTACTACTAGATTATTAAAAAACAAAAAAGAAATGTAAAAAAATAATTTTCCCAAAATTATTTCCACCGCAACTCATCTTGATGCCCTGGAATCTTGTTTTATTCATATGAATGATGATTTACTTGATAACGACATTAGGTCCTCGCCACAGGGCCTGCAAATGCATTTTACCCTGATTTTCTGTTCTCGGTCCCTGTGGATTCTCTTGTTCTGTTTTTCATCTTTTTTCACCCTCGGCTACCGTTTTCTAGTCTCACCTTTATTGTTCCATTTTTCGTTGACAACTTTATGTTTTTTATTTCAAATCACTTCGTTTCTTTTCATTCACGTATGGCAAATCTAGGAAATGGGTACCTATTTTTGAAAAGCGTTGACTGTTATTTGCTATTTATTTATTTTTGAAGCGAAGGAAATTTTAAATCAGATAAGAGAATATTACTCATTATTGCTTTTTTATTATCTCTCCGTCATAAACTCGAAACATAAATATACTAAACTTATTCAGATTTCGATTATTTCTTAAAGCGTTTTAATAATTAGACAATAAAAGCACAAAAAGTTCTGAAACATCAATCTTTTCAGAGTTTATTTAAATTAACAGACTAATTATTAAAACGAAAAAATAATAAGTCTTCAGTTTAGAGGGAAAAAAAGGCTAGTGTAGCAAACCGATATGTAATTCGTCAGTTTTTGTTTAATGGATGCCTGGGGTTTGTTTTTCTTCTTGCATAACACGGGATAACGCTTTTAAAGGCAAAACCACACTTTCAACTTCAAATTTATTTCTTTAATAAGTGATCTTAAATTATAATGCAAAGGGGAAGCTGACTCGAACAGGTTAGCCGATATAAATGGAAACAATGTCTCTTTTACTGTCTCTTGTGGACTAAATTGGCTCACAAAAGACCAATGTTTTGTGTCTGATTTCTCGCCAAAAATTTCTTTAATTTGGGAAAAAAATTTCAGTTCCAGAAATTCATCTCGCAAAGCATCAAACACTTTTTCACCAAGCAAACTATATGGATTTCAAAATAAATTTAACTTCTCGCC
This sequence comes from Parasteatoda tepidariorum, assembly GCF_982258835.1. NCBI lineage: Eukaryota > Metazoa > Arthropoda > Arachnida > Araneae > Theridiidae > Parasteatoda > Parasteatoda tepidariorum. The sequence goes on from NC_141760.1 coordinate 105,250,472, forward strand.
AGAATCATACCCTAAATTTATTTTCTAAAGATACTGAGAAATCTGCAGTGCAAATCAACAGCATTGTCAATATATCAGATCATAAGAAATTAACAAAACTATCACTTCATTTCCCCTTGAAACTACGAAATTTTGAGGGACTATCACCTTCTCGTTGGGAACCACTGCGTTTGAAATTTACATTTTAATGAGGTCTATTAAGCGGTATGAAATATTAAGCTTCCAGGTTTGTAGTTATTCTCTTTTAAGGTAACTTTGAGGGGGTTATGAAAGTCAGTGACGGTGATAGCGACATTGGCCATGCATTAAAAAGAGACTCAAATGTTCAGGTTTTTTTTTTCGAATTTCCACTAGTAAATTTAGAATGCTTCTCGTCCTAAATTTAGAATACTTACTATTTAATTTAGAGCTAGGAAAAGGCTTGGCAAAGTAGTCTTTTAAAGAAGTTAAAATTGAATATTTTTCGTCAGCCACATACTGAAATGATTTTGTGGTAAGGCACCTATGGTGTCAGAATGACAAATTAACGACCCCCATTTCAATATAGCCTAAAACTCCCAGAAAAGAAGTGTTATCAACTATATTTTACTTTATTTTATAACCGTCGTTGAACAGCAGACATAATTTTTCTAGTTTACGGCTACCAATGTTCAACTCAGTAGCCTTGTAATTTTGAGCCCAATCCAGAAGACAAGAGATTTCCTGGATCAAGTATTGGGAGAAATTTGCCTTCATGGAGGACTCTTTGATCGAACTAATCCGCATTTGCTTTACATGGAGAAGAAAACCACGAAAACCTCTCACAGTTATTCTGGCGGTAAGAGGACTGTAACCCATGATCCATCAACCACTGAGAATATTTTTAAGCCAACGAGCCTGGTGCGGAATTCGTATCGACCAGCCATCGTTGGGATTCGAACCCGGTGCACTTCAATGGAAAGCCCCCTGAGCCACCCCTGAGCCACCACGGCTCTTTATCAACCTTAGACGATTCAGCCATCCAAGAGCGAGCTGTATTTCGTTCAATTAGACAATTCACGGAATCATATGATGGTTTTTGACGAAACGCCTATTCCCCAGAATTAGAAGAATTCGTGTCCTAAAACGAAGGAAAATAATGTTCTCAATTTGACAAAACATTCGTTCGCATCACTTTCAGGAAAAGGTTTTCGTAAAAAAAGAAAGAAAAAGAAAAAAAAAAAAGAAATTTCAAGAAATTTAAATTCAGCATAAGATAAAAATTATGCATGGAAACCAGACGAATATTATTTATTATTAAATATAGATGCATTATATATTGTCTTTATTGTTGACAGACCAGCCTTGAAATGTTGCCCCCACCTTACAAAAGTATGTGTCGAGATTACATGGGAGAATGGACGCGAAATGGAGGAAAAGGTCCCATCACTCAAAAGGTATGATATAAATAATTTACATAGAAAAAAAAATTTTTTTTTTTTAAATAATTTTACTACGCGATTCAAACTTAAAAAATCAATGTAAAAGATTCAAATTGAATTAATGCGGATTGATCCAGAAACAGCATTTATTGGACGAATCATTGCTAATTGATAGCTCTCAGATCAAATTAAAGCAGAGGCATTTATTTCAGATTTATTAAAGAAAGATTATTGAGTAATAAAAGACTTTTAAAAAATAAAATAAATAAACAGAAATATTTAAAAAATAATTTGACGGAGAAAATTTTAAATTTTGAAAATAAATAAATACCCAGAAAAACAAAAAATTGAATAATACTTATATTTCCTTAAAATTATAACATTTCTTTTTTAAATTTTACGCTGTTTTGTACTTTTTCTGTTTTTCTTTTCTTTCGCTAGCATTTCCACGATTTTAATTAAAATTCTAAATACAACCGTTTCTTCGCATGTTGAGTTGCAAAATTCTATCGCATATATATATATATAATTTTAGAATATTTGTTTAAAATGAAGTAAAAAAAGGTATGCAGATCAATGTTTAGACAAAGATCTAACAAAACGACTATCAAAATCCGTTTAATATCTAGCAAGAGAAAAATGAAAGGATCAAAAACGGCTTGATTGCCTTTTGAAATTTGGAGATTATTAATCTCCTTTCCACTAATCTCTGTGTATTAAGGCTTTCAAACAAGTTTCGATGTTTCCAGTCTCGCCTTTGTCAATAATGATTTTGACTTTTTTTTTCTTGGCCTAAATCTAAACTTTAAGAAAATTCCTTTTCGATATAAAATTCTTAAAAATACTATATTAAGTGTCGCTATCCTATATTTTACGAACGAATATTATGTATTTCAGATGTGCAAAGAAAAATGCAAACTGGATCACTCTTTGAATGACTATGGATGTGCCGATGCTCGTATTGATTATCCACATAATGAAACTATTTGCGAAAAAGGTAAATGCAAGATATTTTATCGAATCATTGATGTCTTTCATTAAAACTAGTCGCATTTTCAATTTTGATCATTTCTTCTATTACCACACAAAAAGGGAGGCTTTTCTTCCAAATTGTGTCCTTCAAAAATTATGCAGATAAATTTTAAAAACCATAACTCTATAACTATTTAATTAAAATATTTCTTATTAAGTTTCTATTGATTCTGAAGGGAAGAATAGCCGCTCTGGACTCACGTTGGTAAGAATAGTCACTGATGCACGCTAAATCTGTCGGGTCACAAAGTCCTCCATGTTCCCATAACAAATTATACGCCTGGGGGTACTGAATTGGAGATTGATCGTTCTCTGATTAAGGCCAAATTACGATCTGTGGATAAATGAATGGATATATGAATGAGTCTAGCCTATAAACGGTTGTGGCAGAAGTCAAATTTGTGACCATAGATGGCGCCACTGGAAAACAAGAACAATCGCACCCTCTTGCCTTAATGGCCTGCGACAACAGCATCGATTCTGAAGTTGCTTTTATAATATTTCTAGAGGACCACTTTTTTCTAGCAATGTAATGTTAAATTTTCTGGATTGAAAATCATTTAGCTTACATTGTCTAAAGTTAATTTGATTTTAATTGTGGTACTTTCAAAATCTACTGTAAGGAATCGGCCTCGCATTTAAACTTCGGTGCTTATAAATAATCCAATTTATAAATTATCGATTTATAACTACCAGTAAACTACATAAAAAAATGATCAAGTGAACGAACGCATAAAACACAAGATAAAAGAGCATAAAAAAGCACCCTGCTCGTGCCGACCACAGTGCTGACGTAAAATATCCTCAGTGAAAGACGAATCATGGGTTAGAGTCCCCTTTTCATCAGGTCAACCGTGGGAGGTTTTCGTGGTTTTTTTCTCTTTTCTTGATCATACGCTAATTTCTACTATTATTCACATTTATATAAACAAAGTTAAATTTTTCTATGTAAATTTTAAAATTTTTTTAGAAGTAAAAAGAGTAAAATTTATAAAGGAAAATAATTCATAAATTTTAAAAAATCTCAAATCATTTGTCAAATCTCATTTTAAGTTTTGTTTCATGTTATAACATTAAGGAATAAGATAAGCTCATGCAAGAGTTGTTCGTGAAATTAAGCAAATATTTAAAGTTTCAAGTTGAGAAAAAACGTAAATAATAATTGTGATAATTATAAAATTAATTTTTTTAAGCGTATAAGATGGGAGTAGTTTATGGTAAGGGTAATCAAATGATTAATAATAGTCAGAAAAAATGTAATATTTTCTTGCTTAAAAATGTTTTAATGGGGAAAAAACTGGCTGCTATTTTATTAGAAATCTAAAAATTCTTATTATTGTTAATAAGAAATTATTAGGTATTGTTAATAAAAGAGTGCATAAAAGTGACTAAAAAGTAACTAAAATAAAAAATTTCTTTATTGGCCTAAGTAGGAATTGACTTGATTTTTTTTTTTACTATCACTTGTTCAATTGAAAGTATCAAAATAATCAGTGAGCAATTATTTAGGAACCTTTAATATGGGTGGGGACCCTGGACATGTGTGTAAATATTGATCGTGTGTTTGATTAAAATGTGAAAATAATTCTGATATGAGAGACTAAACGAATGTTTTGTGTCTCTTTTATTTTTCAGTTATTGCAAACTTTCACGTGAAAACTATGCCTATTTGCGCAAAAAAATGCTCAATGCCTTGCAAGTAAGTATAAATTGTATTCTCTAGTGACATTCAGTTTTCCTATCAATGAAAAGTGAATCTTAATGACGTTACAGACGCACAAAGCATGTAACCTTACGGCAAGCTTGTGTAGGAATTTTCTTCTCATTGTCGCGAAAATGTTTGTACTGAAAACCTTCTTTCAATAAACCAAAAATATTCAAACCTTTCATCCTAAAAGGATTAAAAATTAGTTTTAAAGCTTTTTTTAAAAAAATTATTGTCACTTAGGCAAAACTGTCACTTAGGTCCATAATGATGTTTTAGATGACGTCACACTAGCGATATCAAATTGCATTATCCACTAAAATTTCATGACAAGGAGGATTTTAGCTGAGCACACAAGACTTAGCAAAAAGAAACCTTATAATTACCTAGATTTAAGATTATTTTCACCTTAAGACTAGCTTTTTTTCAAGGATTTTTTCCCGCTAAGACAACCTCTATTTAAGATTTTTATATCGAAGATTGTTTTCCAAGGTTTTGGATTAGGGTAATATGGGTAGAATAGAGCAGATTGTGATAGATCTCGTTTTAAGATTAGAAGATTTACACGTAAACCGTATTACAGACCTTTTTAGGATTACGTTAAAAGATTTTTCCTGAGTTAAAATAAACCTTATTTTGGGAGGGAGATTTTTCTCATCAAGTTATAAATTCCTGGACATTTCGTTTAAAAATACTGGATATGTAGACATTGTTGTTCATTTTGTTACATTGCTTCATACTTGTTTATATATTGATTCAAACATGTTCATAATTTCAATTTGAATTGCTTAGCTTTCTTTTTTGAGAACGTAACATTTTATCTGTTAATTCTTATTTCTCTTATTTTTCAGATTTAACAAGTTTCAATTTCAAGTACAAGTTTCTAACAGTGAGGGATTTCGAGTAAGAATCAAGTAAATTTTTACCAACTATGCTAATTGTTAAGAAAAAATTTAGTTTACTCACAACGATTATCAAAAAAAAAAAAAAAAAAAACATAATTACGGATATTATTGAGTTTAGGTCACAGCTTTAAGTGAAGTTTAGATAAATTCTATTTCTTTTTTTATTTCATAATTTATTTCAAAAATATTTTTGTGATGCTAAGGATTTTCTGTATCAGACATTTTTTTTTTGTAGCTACTAATCAGCAAAAGTAATATGTAACTACATTTTACAAAAGTAATATGTAATTTTTGAATATCTGGTACTACATAATAAAAAAAGGTTCAAATAGATTACTTTTCCAACAGCCTATTTTTCGATTTTTAATTTTATTCAAACTTCATTTTATTATTGTTTAAAAAAAAAGTAAAAGTTTAACACATTTTATCAATATACAACCACTTTAGGCGATCAGCTTGGTCACTTTTCAAAATTATCTTGTACAACATATAAACTTTAATAATAACCATGCCGAATACTTAGCACAACCGTATTAAAATATTCTTTTTCCTCAATCCCTCTTCCAATTGGGTACTTGCACTTCAAGAAGAAGAAGACTTCCCATACCCACTCATGTGACCTATGGCGTCAGCTCCAGCTAATCTTTATCAGCAAAATGGCGTATTAAAGTTGAGTTAAGCTTCTCTACGTTAGTTGGGATGTTAATTAACGATAAGTTAATTAAATGCAAGTCGTATCGCACATCGAATTAGTTGAAATATAATTTTTCCCCTCCACTTCTTTTACTTAACTCAGGTTTATTATTTGCTTCGTATATTTTTGTATCCGTGATAGATTTTTGTTTTGTGTACCTGGTAACTTCGATGCATAATTAGTTTGTCTATGTTCCACGTAGTTTTATGCCTGTCTTTGTGTTAAGTCTCTGTGTAAATATATAATGAAGGAATTGAAATCTTTGCGAAAGAATCTTTGTGAAAGAATTTAGAATGTGTCACTTAAAAAAAATTGATGCTGATGCAAAATGAATTTAAATAAATACTTAATGTATAACTGATTTTTTTAACACTACTTAAATATTACTGAAAATAATCTAAGAAAATGAATAATAACTATAGTGTTGCCAATGGATAAAGAGTAGTTGTCAGTAAATATGTGCCTGAGTTTATGTTGAAACGTGAAAGATATCCATATAAAGATTATGTAATTATTATTGACTTTATTTTAATAACTAGTACTTTTATTTGCAGAACTCTTGCATTGTCCCGAAAGATTTAACGTAAGTTGAAATGTAATTTTTTTTTCTTTTAAATTATTATTAATTTTTTGTAATAACTTTTGTATTGGTCAAACTTGAAATGTTATTTGTATACTTAATTGGAGAATAATGACAAGCAGGTACCGTACATAGTGATTAATACATAACACTCAAAATTCCTTATAAATCAGTTATAAAATTTCGCACAGGTATTATTTTTTTTTTGCTTTGTGACAGAGCTTCAAAAAACAGTGTTAAACTGTTCTACCGTAAAGTGCTTGAATTCAGCCCTTCCCAGACCGGTACTCATTTCCTAGACTGTCACTAATATCCAATTGTGCAGCTCTAGTGCGACGTAAACAGAAAGCATTCGTAAACATTGTACTTGTAAACTTTGTCCTCGTGTACTCGTAAACATTCTAGACATAAACAATAAAGTTCAGCTATTTAGATTAAGAGATAAAAGTGAGCTATTTGCTAGAAAATAACATTACCAACCTATAAATAACATCTTTTCGTCCTTTAATATTTTTTAGTACATTATAAAAGTTAGGAATGCCATGAAATTTTTTTTCTTCAGATAGTGGCACTCTTTCTGTAGAGATCGGCCCCTCGTTCTGCTCTATTAACTAATTTTCATGTTTTAATTTAGAAATCATCGAAATTTTATAAAAGGTTTGGTAATTACACATGCATTTCTATATCGCTAAATGGCAAAATTTTGTATGAAATCTAAAATAATCAGTCGAATAATTTCAAGGAGTTAAAAATGCCTCTCGTTATTTTAAAAAGATTATAATTGTTATTTCTCAGAAACTGTTCTGTCATTTTATTTCAAATAGTGTTGAGTTTTGGCAAACATATCTATCTATATCTTTCTTTCAGGTGTTACACTCTTGTTCAGATATTTTTAGAAAATATGGAAATAACCACCTTCAAGTACACACCACGCTTTAATGTAAGTTGAAATTTTTATTCAGAGAAAAGAATGATTTTACCATTAAAGTTTTTATGCCTCTTCAATTGATGCCATGAGCAAAGTTCACTTTTAGGAACTAAGGATAACTTTTTTTTTAAAACAAGTAATGTAAAAAAAATTTAAAGTCAAGTCTACTAAGGTTAACAAAAAGAAATTTTTATTTCAGTTACTTTTTACTAAATAATTACTATTTTTCTCCCATATAAAACTAAGTCTAATTATTAAAGTTAATTAATGGATTAATTCGAAAAATCTGCCTTCGTGGGGGACTGTTAGGAGAAACCAACCCGCCTTTGCGTTACATATAGATTAAAACCGTGTAAACCACCAACGGTGAGCCCGAGAGCAGGGGAAGTCTAACCCATGATCCGTCTACACCTTAAGATATTTTTTCGCGAGCACTGTGGTAGGTGCGAGCCGGGTGCCGAAATCGTTTCAACCGGCAATCGCTGGAAATCGAACCGGTCCACCTCGTTATTAATATCCATATTAAATGCCTTAAATATTCATAAAATGTTTTAATATATTTCAGTAGTTTTTAAAAGACATGTGAAAATCTTAACAAAGATCTTTTAATTTTGGGCACGTACCTTGGGGCCAAAAAATGCCAAAGATTGAGAGGAACCTGTTTCGATTGTATACTGCTACCCAGTGCATGAGCAAATGCGCCTTAGATTTATAGCCTTATACTATATCACTTGAGCCGTTATGGCTCAAGGGATAGAGCTTTCGCCTTCCAATGAAGTGCCCGGATTCGAATACTAGCAATGGCAGGTCGATACGAATTCCGCTCCGGGCTCGTACCAACCACAGTGCTGACGTAAAATATCCTCAGTGGTAGACGGGTCATGGGTTAGAGTCCCCTTTTCATCGGGCCAGCCGTGGGAGGTTTTCGCAGTTTTTCTCTCCATGTAACGCAAATGCGGGTTAGTTCCATCAAAAATTCCTGCACGAAGCCACAATTTCTCCCAATACGTGATCCAATAGTTCCCTTGTCTTCCGGATTGAATTCGAAATCACAAAGCAACGGAGTTGAACATTAGTAGTCGTAAACCCAAAATTGGGTCGGCTGTTCAACGACGGTTATAAAATATAAAATAAAATCTTATTTTTGAATCTTTGTTTTATCTTTTTAGCCAGTTGGAATATTAAGCTGGATCGGGGGATACGTTGGACTCTGGCTTGGGATATCGCTGCTGCAAGTCTATGACTTTTTAGAAAAAGGAATATTCATTTGTATCGCTTTTCTTCGAAAGAAAAAGAACATCGTTGAAACGAAGTTGCCTTATGATTCTCAACAGATTCTCGTAAACATCTAGAGGAATCAAGCACAACCATTTCATGTCTACTGACAGTTGAATCTTATTGGAAGAAAAAGTGCAATTACTTCTTTTGTAACCAATTATCTGATTACATTTTGTGAATAGTTCAATAAAGGTTATTGGTTTTCTATCAATGTTTTCTATTTATTGGATTGTATGAACAAAGAGAGTAATCTAAGTACTCGTTAGCATAGTGGCATATAATCAATTACAAGATTATAATAGTAGATTACCATTGCGTTTATGCTAATACTTTTCTCGTTTTTTGTGCAATGAATTTTTTCACTATCAAAAAAAAGTATATCAGTCTCTCGCACAAAAAATCACATCAGGAATTGTTCATTATTAGCCTTAAAATTATATTATCGCGATTTATTTATTTATTATTAATATTTATTACATTTATTCAGTTATTATTAATTTTTTACTACGTTTTTATTGACTCGGTCATTTGAGGAAATAATCTTGTAATCAAAAATTCAGCCACTTTCCGACTAGCTAGAACACTCAAATCATTACAAAGCTTTTTTCTTGGTTGGCAACGACATTTTCAATCGTTTTCTTAATACAAAAAAATAAACCTTATTGCGATAAAATCGCCTGAAAAAATAAATGTATCTTACTTTCAACGAACAATCCAACTAGCTTAGATTAGCGCTCCCCACTTAATGGAGCCAAGTTTCAGTAGTTTATTAATAGCTACTTCGCAGAATGTTTCTCCATTTCATTGCCAATGGTGATCATTTAAAATTTCGATCTTTGTCCTATTAGCTGAAGTGCTTAAATTTCAATTGCAAGTTCTCTCGCTGATGGTAATAAAAAATTCAAACTTTATAGATATTTTATTCTCAATTAGAATTTATCTATCAAAATTCGGATAATTTTGAACTAGCTAGAGTGATTTTATCATAACTGGATCTCTACAAATGCTGACATTGTACATTTTAATTCTAACCTACAGTAGCTAGTGGGGGGAAGAGGGGACATCTGTCCCTCAGTTAAGTGTTAGAGGGGCACCAAAATTACGAAAAATAATTAAAACGAATTTCGGTGTAAAATGTTTTTCTCTTTTAAATATCCTCAGTTTTATTTTTTAATTATGGGTCCCATAACTTTATCAAATTTTTATTTGACTAAACGTGTAATATGACATTGTACCCAATTTCTTTTATGAATAGTTTTTTTTAATTACATTTTTTTTTATCAAATTGGAGCAAAGAATATTATTAACTAAAAAAAATGATCATTAAATCAATCAAAAACATCTATGCAATGGACAATCTACATTCGTAACAAACGTTGTTAAATTTTAAATTTTCTTCTATTGGCATAACAGCCTTTTGTGAGCCAGAGCCTTACCTTGAACCTTCCTCCATTCTGCTCTTTCTCCAGTTAGTAATTAAATTTTGAAACTAATCGAGTAGAAATTTATGTAGTTATCTAGTTACAGGATCTTAAAAACATTATGTAAAGCTGTTAAATAATTTTCAATTAAAATTTTTAAAAAAAAAAGACAAATGTAGTGAATTTAATTTTTTCCATTATTTAAAACTCAAAATTTTCCCGAAAAGTCTCATTTTAAGTCCTGCACCATATTGAAAGGAGATTCGAAGTCTAGGTTTGTCCGTGAGCCTCTGGCCGTTAAAAGCAGAATTTATTACCAAATAGAATTCATCACCCATCGTTTCGAACACTCTCCGTCTAACTAGTGTGTTCAACTTAAAACTTAAAGTATTTGTCTGATGATAATACGAATTACAGTTTTTGTTTTCTGAATATTTCAAGCAAAATTCATCCCCACACTGCCATCTACTGAAATTTCAATTACTTACAACCTAAAACTAAAAAGAATTAATAAAAAAAAGGAAATTCCATAAACTGATTTTTTTAAGTGCATTTGAATTTGAAAGAAAACTTCTATTTAATTGGACAGAGACTTCTATTTAATCTAAAATGAGAGACCGCCGGGATAGCCTGGTTGGTAGGGCACTGGACTCCCGTTCTCACGAACGGGAGTTTCAATTCAGCTGGTTGTAAATGGTTACTGGTGCACGTTAAATCTGTCTTGTCACTATGTCCTCCCTGTTCCCATAACAGATTATACTTCTGGGGGTACTGGAATGGAGACAGATCGTTCCCTGGTTCAGGTCTTAATTACGATCTGTGGGTGAATAAACGGTTGTATGAATGGGTCCGTCCTATAAACGGGTGTTACGTATGGGTGTGGCGGAAGTCGAATTCTCGGCCATAGATGGCGCCACAACAACATCTAAAATGGAAATGTATTCATACCTGTAAGAGCATCGTTTTTGTCATTAACTTCTATCACCTTCGAGTATTTCCCTGCGTCGTTTTAAAAGCGCACAGTGTGATTTTTATTTTAGGTGAAAAATAGAATACAAATTTTTTTAAAAAAAAAAAAACTTATTTGGAATACCAGGGACTTTAAAAAGTTTCAAAAGTGGTGATAAATTGAATCATGCATGGATGCTTTTAACTATTTGTGAGGTTCGTATACTGTGATTAAATCTATATCAATAGCTTTTAATTTTTGATCAAATCCACCGACATGAGTTGCAAAAATTTTAAAGTTAATCATAAAGAAAATGTTTGCTAGCATTAAAGTAAAATAACTCCCACTGTATTAAATTTTAACCTGTGGAAATTATGACTCGTAGAAGCCCTGATCATTTCTCGTATCGTTCTTTTCTTTCGGCTTAAATATTCAACTTAATAAAAAAAAATTCAAAATAACTTAGTTACAGTTGGACTGTACAGTTATATAAGAAAAATTTAATAATGATAAAATAATTATTTTAAAACAATTCTAACATTCTCTTAGAAAACGATTTTATAACGTGCTTTTACAATTAAAAACGTTATTATGATTCCAGTTGGCATCTTAAAAGATTAATTGATCTTATTCATAACTTAATAAACTTCAATGCCATAGTAAAGAATTCATTAACCAGTTAATTATTCATCCATTAACCGATTATTCATTAACCATACTATGAATCGCCAACTATACATTATCAGTCAGCCAGTGATTCAGTTTGGTCAGGTCTACTCAAAAGATAACATAAATAACTCAGTTTATGATAACTGAAATACAACTTGAGAATTACCCCTTTGTTAGATGATATTTTCATCGATGATAGATAATCGATATGAGTCGTACGATGACGATCAGGTGAAGGGAATAACAGGTGTTTTTGAAAAAAAATTACTCTGAAACAACGTAAACAATGAAACGAGAAAAAGAGATATTATTAATTGATGGTGCATCAGTGAGCGTGCGTGATAATTACACTAAAGAACAAAAAATCTATACTATACGCGTTATTTACTTTGCTTGTCATTCTTTCAAGTATGGTTGTTGAAAAAGAATAAATGTGGAGGCTCGATTTCAATGTCCATTTGAACCTTGTAAAAAGTCATTAATCAAATATTTTTCTTTTTGAGACACGTGAACTTCATATATTCATTTATTTATTTTTTTTACTTTCAATATTTCTACAAACATTCATAATTGCTAGTATTGCATTATAGGAAACAACCATTCAAAGAATTCTTCTAGTTAGGCTTAACAAAAAAAGATGCGCATTTTTACGAATGAATTTTGATGATGACTAACGATTTAATTACTTTTTAATTATCTTATAACGATTTATATCTCCTTAAGTTTGTTTTTGCTGCTAAAAGACGTTGCATAAAAACAGTTTTCTTAAACAAAATTCAATAAATTTCCTTCATTAATTATAATTTTGATTGCATTCTATTTATCATACGTATTTTTTAAAGAATTTCAATTATTTACCTATAATTAATAATCTTTATAAAAAATAGCCTTACTCTTTTCATTGTACGTGGAATTTTTTTTAAATAAAATTTACTGTTGCTGTTTAAAACATACGTAAAATCTTTCAAAAATCTGAAATAATGGAGACTAATTAAGTTAATTAACTGATTAAAGTGATAGATGATGTTACATTCATCTCAAATTTTTCTTAATTATTTATTCTTAATCCTCGGTCTTAACTCAATTCTCAGACTTGACGTTTAATTAATTATTTTCTTTAAAAATTACCTTTGATAAATTTTTTATTAATTACTACAAAATAATAAATTTTTTTAAATGATTAATTCTTATTTAGTTTAATTAATTTTAGGTTAATTTTTTACTAATTTATTCATTTTTAATTTTGTTGTATCTATAGGCTATAAAAATTATAGATAGAATTTCTTTGTGCAAATGTTAATTTTTGAACAGCAAAAAATTTAAATCTTAAATAATAACTTAAGACATTTCAATAGCAGGATATACTGAAAATTTCCATTCATTAAGTTCGTGAGAAACTTTGATGCCTAAAAAAATGACAGCTGTTTTTAATTTTTGAAGTTCATGGAAGTGAAGTACAAAAAAGTTTCTTTTTGGAGATCGAAAGCACGTTTTCTGTTTCAGATCTTATTAGCCATAGGGTTTACAATACAGAGTGTGAAATTTGTGGAAATGTATTTGCAGTATCCATCATCTGTTGAATTGGAAGTCGTACAGCCATCAGAAGTTGAACTTCCTGCTTTCACAGTTTGCAATATAAATGAGTGAGTAACCATTTCGCTAATAATAAGTAGTACTCAAGAATTCGATTGATTATTATTTCACTGCTTATCTTATTAGAATTAAATTATAAGAGCCCCGTTACTAAGTTAGAAGCTTACTAGTTTAAAATAATTGGTATTAAGACTCGAATTACTGCGATAATAACGAATTTTCTCGATGCTGTCAGACAAACGGATCTCTTTTCAAAATAATTTTTGATCTACTTATCGGAATTTAACGTACTCAGATGCAATCCTTCTTGATAAGGACGCCTTTATATTTTTCGTTTATGTGTAAACGCTTTTTTCATTTTAGTATTTAGACGCATTTATGTTTTTGTTTTTCGTTATATAAATAGAAGTGCACACAAAGAGAATTCGATTGATAATTATTTCACTCCGCTTATCTTATTAGAATTAAATTATTAGAGTCCAATAACTTTAAGTTAGAATAATTGGTAGCAAGGCATGCATTATTACGATAATAATGAATCTTCTCGATGCTGGCAGACAAACGATCTCCCTTCAAAATAAATTTTGATCTAATCATCGGAATTTAACGTGCTCAGCTGCAATCCTTGGTAAAGACGCCTTTATGTTCTTCGTTTTAGTATAGACGCCTTTATGTTTTTCGTTTTAGTATAGACACCTTTATGTTTTTCGTTATAGTCTTTAGACACCTTTATGTTTTTGTTTTTCATTTTCGTTATAAAAGTAGTGAACTGCACTCAAAGAATTCGATTGATAATTATTTCACTGCTTATCTTATTATAATTAAATTATAAAAGCCCAATTACTTTAGGTTAGAATAATTGGTAGTAAGGCTTGCGTTATTGTGATAATAACGAATCTTCTCGATGCTGGCAGACAAATGGGTTTCTCTTAAAAATAAATTTTGATCTAATAATCGAAATTTACCGTACTCAGTGGTAATCTGTCTTGATAAAGACGCCTGTATGTTTCAGTAGTGGCTAAAAGAAAGTATTTCCAGCCTTATATTTCACTTAACATAGCTTTCAAAATTTTTATTTTATAAAATTATTTTCTTCTTTTAAGTTATGTGTCTCTTCTTTTGTTCAAGCTATAAAATGGTCGAATCAATTGTTGATAAATAATCGAAACAATTTTAGTTGAAATTTGAGCAATCTAGTGCTTAAAAAAGCAGTTGAAATTTCAATTGACTAGGAACTTTCTTCGATAAAATGACGATAAACTTAGCCTTCAGTAGTCAAGAAACAGCTGTAACTTGTATTGACATTAGAAACAGAGCTGCAGACGAATTTTTAACACTTTGACTTCTTGCAAAAGAATAGAAACATCAATCGTCAAAGAGTTCTATTTTTCAATAAAATTGCAATAAATTCTCCTTACATCGGTTAGGAAATGTTTGAAACTTGTATTGTCATTCATAACAGAACTCCAGTTATAATTTGAGCAATTTTTCTGGAATGAAAGAGATCGAAATATCGGTTAACGATAATTTCCTTTTGACGATAATATCCCGATACATTCTGTTTTCAACTGTAGGAAAACTGTAAAACATTACCTTGTTATATGTTATGAAATATCACAATTTATACCTCTCTCTTGATAATCATATAACTATCTACAAGTAAATATCAACATCAGAATTTTAAGCTTCAATTGCAATAAAACGTGAGAAATACCATTTTTTCCAAGTTAAGGATCTCAGTACTACATTAATCTAAAAATAATATTTTAGTTGTAGGGTGATATTTTTGCAAATAAAGTTCAACCAACCATATTAAATAACTATATCTTTATCTAAAGTATTCAGTTTTTTTAAAATAAATTTAATCACACAATTTAGGTATCTTTGTCTCAAGTATGAGCTATTTAAAACCCAAGCGTGTTTTAGTGAGTTTAAATTATAATTTTTCAGAAAGCTTGAACAAAAGTTTCTTCACGTATTATATATGTCAACAAAAATTGTGACCTTGATATTTTGTTAGTTTTTAATTTATTTCGAATTTTTGATTTTCAAATGTACATGTTAAACATCTCTGCCTCTATCCAAAGAGTTTTTTAAATACACGTATCGCACCCCGGTAAGAAAAGTGACACAAGTCAAAAAACAGCAATTTTGAGGTTAAGTCAATAAAAAATATGTATGAAGTGTCCCATCAAGCTCAAGAAGTGTCACATCTCTAGATTGTGCCATAGATTAGTGAAAATTTCAGAATAAGTTTTATTGCATTCTTTCAGTTGATTTTTTCTCAAATACTGTTTTTGACTTGTGTCACTTTTCTTGCCGGGGTGCGATATGATTTATTTATATACAAGCATGATTGTTCTATTGGAATTGTTTCAAGTTGATCATAATTTAAATTTTAAGAAAAATGTTTCGCATGTAAAAGAACACACAATAAAATCAAACTGTTACTAAATTAAAAATAAATTAATTGCGCTAGCATCTGTCTCAATTACAACTAAAATCCAAGTGCGTTTTATTTATAGAGTACTAATTTTGAAATGCTGTAAATTATAATTTTGCAGAAATTTTTCACAGAGTTTATTCACGCATTACATATATCAACAATAATAAGTTTCAAGTTTTAATAAACTGAGCTCTGATATATTCCCGAGATACGTGATGTCGAATTATATTTTTATAGAATCCGTGCCTCATCTTATTGTCGGGAATATCCACAATTCTGCGGAACACCGGAAACTGATTCTACGTTTTGTACTCGCTTTGCGGAATACTGCAACCTTGTCAATGTTTCGAAAGAGGTAAGCAAAACTTGTTCCAGAAATATACACAGAAGAGTCATTACATTATGACCATCCTGCTGATAACATGTAGGACCACCTTTAGCCCTCAAAACTGCTAGCACCCGCCGTGGCATTGATTCCACAAGGTGCTGATAGGTAGTCTGAGGTATCTGGTACCAATCGCTCACCAAATGGTCCTGCAATTCCCTCACATTGCGAGGAGGTAGCGTTGCAGCACGAATTTGGTTTCCCAAATAGGACCACAAATGCTCTATTGGATTAAGGTCAGGTGAATTTGCGGGCAAAGACTTGACTTGAAAGTCACTGGAATGTTCCTCGAACCAATCCATGACGATTCGACCCTTATGACATGGTGCATTATCCTGTTGATAAATACCATCCCCTGCAGGAAAAACTGTTGCCATGAATGGGTGAACCTGGTCTGCAACTATGTTCAAGTAGCTTACAGACGTCACGGATTGTTCTATGAGGATTATGGGTCCTAATGTGTCCCATGAAAACATTGTTCTTGGACGCGAAACCATGAAAACCTGGGCGAGCCCATTGTTACAGATGGAGGGTGGTCATAAAGTAATGGCTCTTCGGTGTATATAGATAAGAAAAATAATGCACTGATTTGAACAATTTTTGATCTAAAATTCAAAATCGTTTCAAAGAAGAAGAAAAATCGATTTCATTAGTCTTGCAAACTGTTTTAGTCTTTATTAGTCTAGTTTATTTGCTTACTGTATTAGTCTTGCATACTAGTTGAATTTACAGGTTCCCTTAAGAGATAAGGATAGTTTTCGACACCTTACTCGTTATCAACAGCAGATATTGGGTCACCAGTATTCAACATTAGTCTCCAGTTGCACTATTGAAACTGACGATGAAGAAAGAAATTGCAGGTACTCCTAATTAAAATTACTATGTTTTACTATAATTACTATGTACTAATTAAAATTACTAAAATTTTTTACTATGTGAAAAAAAGAGAAAATAACCGAAACAGCAAAAAATTGCTGCATGCGAGAGAATTTGTCATAAAATAATAATTTTCCTTATTATTATTTTCCTTATTATTATAATAATTTTCCTTATTATTATTTTCCTTATTATTATTATTATTATTTTCAATTATTATTATTTAAAAATGTACATTATGTTTAATGCATTCAGATGCAAACAAAGGGTAAATACATGATGATGCATTTTCATAAAGCAATGCAGCTACTTAAATCAAAGCCGTTATTAGTGTCTAGATGGTTCCAAATAGTGGAACACCACGGAATATTTGGGTGGTAAATCAAGTCTTTACTAAACTTATTCTAATTGATACGTTTCATGACGGAAAATTTTAAAACTGCAGTGTTTTTTTTTAAATCACTTTCGTGTTTGTAAAGATACAATCTAGCAATTGAAATTGCTACAATGCTCAAGCAGTTACCAGAATGCCTTTACGACCAACTAGATTGCTTGCATGGTAACTAAAGCTCCTTGCCCGATGACAGTGCAATTTATGCCGAAACTGTTATGTGGTTTTGAATCACTTTCGTGTTTGTAAAGATACAATCTTGCAATAGAAATTTCTATAATGCTCACGAAATTACTAGAATGCCTTTACGACTAACTAGATTGCTTGCATGGTAACTAAAGCTCCTTGACCGATGACAGTGCAATTTATACCGAAACTGTTATGTGGTTTTAAATCACTTTCGTGTTTGTAAAGATACAATCTTGCAATCCAAATTGTTATATTGCTCATGAAATTACTAGAATGCCTTCACGACCAACTGGATTGCTTACATAGTATTCAAAGCTCCTTGACCGATGGCTTTACAATTTATAATCGAATTGTCACTTGATGACTATGCAAGTTTTAATCGTTTCCTGACAGCAACAGACTGGTTTGCCATATTATCAATAACCCCTTTTCGACTATTGTTCAATTTTCAATTGCAACCTAGTGCTTGAAAACTATACAAGTTATAATTGATTCCTAAGCGCACTCAGCAAATTTTTTCACCCCCTTTTTTTAGACAAAACAGAATTTTTCGTTAATAGAAATTCCGACCTCTTTCTAACTAGATAGAGTACTTAAATTTCAATTAGAGCTTTGTACCTGGTGCCAATACCAGTATCAATTTCCTAATAAATTTCTAAAACCCCCGAATCTCTTTCTCCCACGTCTTTTGAAGTCGATGAATCGTGTTTCGTTATTGAACTAATGATACCAGAATTATTTTTTCCCTTTTAGCTCTTTAAGAATAACGTATTTTTAAAACTTATATTTTGTTTATATTTATTTTTTGTATTTATCTGATTGTTTATTTAGATTTATTACGAAAAGAATGATAATTCATTCATGATCAAGTATCAATTCTAAATTAGAACATTTTATTCCTACAGCTCCACACCCATTTTAGTCCCAGCTTTGAGTTTCTCATATGAAATTCCCTTCAACTGTTGGATGATATACTCTTTACATAATAAACCCCATGAGGCACCTCAGAAAGTACCCGTATCAACAAGTAAGTCTTTCAATCAAAAGCTCTTCTTTAAGAAAGAGCAGATTCCATTTTTCACGAAATCGATTTTCTTTTTTCTTAAATTTATTATAATATGATTGGACAGACTACCCATTCAAGAATCTCTTCCTTGAAACGTGAGTTAAAAAACGTAGAAATGAGGAATGATATAATGTTCTTTTTTTCTTCTAAATAACAACGACCTTTTTAGAGTGTCAATTTCGGAAGAACGCAATATGTCACATACTAAGCAATATAGAGAAAGTGAAGAATGTTATATTTGGTCTAAATGTGAGAAATTTCCGCAAATAAGCACATTTTTTCAGGAGTTCTTTTTTCTTCTGGATTGGGCTCAAAATTACATGGCTACGGAGTTGAACATTGGTAGTCATAATCTTAAAATTGGGTAGGCTGAAGCCTAAATAAAGGAGTAAAGCTTGCATTAAAGATATTCATACCCCAAAACCTCTGCCAAGCCTGAACGCTTACATGAAGAGAAAAAAAAACCCTTATTGCTAATACATGTCAAAGCTTAAACGACATGCAATAGACATGTTAATATCCCAAGTTCTCAGTGGACAGAAAAAATTCTCTTATTGCTAATACATGTGAAAGCTTAAAAGATATGCAATAGACATGCTAATATCCCAAGTCCTCAGTGGAGAAAAAAATTTCCCTTATTGCTAATACATGTCAAAGCTTAAAAGACATGCAATAGACATGCTAATATCCCAAGTTCTCAGTGGACAGAAAAAATTCTCTTATTGCTAATACACGTGAAAGCTTAAAAGACATGCAATAGACATGCTAATATCCCAAGTCCTCAGTGGAGAGAAAAATTTCCCTTATTGCTAATACACATCAAAGCTTAAAAGACATGCAATAGACATGCTAATATCCCAAGTCCTCAGTGGAGAGAAAAATTTCCCTTATTGCTAATACATGTCAAAGCTTAAAAGACATGCAATAGACATGCTAATATCCCAAGTCCTCAGTGGAGAAATTTTTTTTATCTTACTGCTAATGCATGTGAAAATTATTTTACTTGTATGAGTTATTTGCACGTCAAAAACAGAGAGATAATTAACCTGTTGCATTATTTTTTTTTCAGAAATTCACTTGATTCTTAACCTGGAGGTTTCGGAATATCATCCATCTCATTTATCTCGTGGTGCACAGCTCAGTATTCATTCCCCATTCCACGTCCCATCACCGGTAGGAGAAGGTCTCTTTTTAAATATGGGCACCGTCTATCGAATCTATATAAGGCTGGTAAGTATTATATTTCGTACTTTTTTTTTAATATTTTGAGGCAAAAATTCGAACTTCAGTCATACAATAATGCTTTGAATTCTTATAAATAACCATATTCATCTTTCGAGCAGCTTTCACAAATATGTATAACTTCGTTGTTTTCTTCAACTGGATCAGGAATAATAAGTGGAGCACGCGCATCGTTAAAGATTGCTGATATTATTGGTTATAACCTTCTTCCCATTTTTCCTCTTATTCCAAATTTTTTTTCTTCACATTTTAACGTGGTGTACTGTGAACTTGCTGATATCCAAGCCAAATTTGGCTTGATTATCAGCAAGTCCACAGTGCCCCGCCTCCCATAATGAATGAAGTTAGTCAGCAACATCCGAGTTTTTTAGTTGCTGTGCAACACAGCTGCATAAAGAATTCCTCGCTGCATTACAGAGGAGGAATAAAAAAAAAAGAAAAATGAATTTTTTAAAAATAAATCTCTTAATTATTCATATGATAATTAAATTTTAAATGTGTAATAATTTGTTATAAAATATTACATTATTTGAAAAGAATATCTGTACGACTACAGAAAAACTGAAAAAGCTAGTTTCAGAATTAACAACAACAAAAAATTAATTATCTTTATGCTTAATAATGTTGGTCTTTTATTATAACTACAAGTTATTTGAATACAAAGCTAGACTCGGAAAAATAATACAATTGCTCAAAATAACTATAAATTTAGAGTTACCATTATCACGCGAAAATTATACTTTCTTAATGTTTTTAGTCACACATTTTGGAAACTGCTTCAAAATTTTTATATTTACCTAAACACATGCCCGTTCGGCATTGTTTTCATCATTGACTAAATCAAGTACCGCAATTAAGTCAATAGGCTACTGGTGTTGACGGTAAAATGACGGATTTTCGTTATGCGGAAGGATGTGTGTTAACTAACATAGAACAATCAATAATCAATAGATAGCATAAGCAATGATAATTTGCAATCACTTTATAATGATCCGTGGTGGCTCAGGGAATAGAGCGTTCGCCTCTAGTGATGCGAGGTGAATGAGGTGATGCGAGTTCGAATCCCAGTGATAGCTGGTCTATGCGAATTCCACACCCGGCTCACACCGACCACATTTTGATGTCAAATATCCTCTATGGTAGACAGGTCATAGGTTAGAATCCCCTTGCCGTTAAGCTTACCGTGGGAAGTTTTCATGGTTTTCCTCCCATGTAACGCAATTGTGGGTTAGCTTTATCTAAAAGCCCTCCACTAAGGCAAATTTCTACCAATATTGCTCCAGGAGTTCCCTTGTCTTCTGTATTGGGTTCAAAATTACAAGACTACGGAGTTGAACATTAGTAGTCGTGAACCCTAAATTGGGTCTGCTGCTCAACGACGGTTATAAAATAAAATAAAATCACTTTATAATTGGAAACAATTAGGGTAAACTAACCAGTGAAGGAACACTTAAGCTTCTCCTGCCTTTTCAAAAATCATATTAATTTAAAAATTCGTAATTTTAGTTAAGTGACAGTGTCAACATATTTGCTACTAATTGCAAATTATGTAAAAAAAACTGTTGAGAACTTACATAATATTGTTTTAAAGTTTTGGAGATTCAAATAACAAGTAGTAAGAAGACCTAGTGAAGGAACAGCTCTTACCAGTGAAGGAACACAAAATTTCCCAGCAAAGGAACACTTAATTTTGGTTATTTTTTTTTGCTCTTTATGAATTTATATGCCATACAAATATCTAAAAACAAACCTATTCTTGAAATTATAACATAAAAATACTTGGAAAATGTTAACTTTTTTTGTAATCATGAATTGAAAAGTAAGTGTCAACATATTAGCACATACTGTTCATTCACCGGGAAATCTTTGCCCAGTAAAGGAACATGCCTGTTCCTTCACTGGTTAGAAATTGTTTTTTGTATTTTTAACATACTTTTGATGCAAAACATCACTAAAGGTACAAGAAAATTAAAGTTTTTCTTTCATTTTCATTAACTTAGAAAAAACCATTCTTCATCGTTTGGTGATCCAGTGAATAAACACCCCTTATCTCAGTACTTTATTATGCTATGATGCTTAAAAAAAAATGAAACGTAGCTTGAATAACTATATTTTGAATTCTTATTTTCACAGTGAGAAAAATAAAACTATTGCACGCAATTAATTCCACTTCAAACATATAAATACAAACACTCACCTTATAATTTTTTCAAAGAAACAAGGTGTTGCAGAGATAATTCAAAAATTTTCCAGAGAAGTCTATTTGACCAGGTAATCCAAAACATTGCTAGATGACTTCCTATTGTTTGGCAGTAAGCGAATGTTGCCAATTAATCTAAGGAAAAGCTTTCAAATTCTTATTTTTAATTAATATATACGAAATGTTCCTTCACTGGTTGGTTTACCCTACATTTATTTCAGTCAGAAAAGAATCTCCTGCCTCAACCCTTCAAGAGTAAATGTACAGATTACGAAAAAATGTGGAAGCTAAATGGTGGACAAGGACCCGTTACAGAAAAAGTAAGCTATTACTATACATTTTTACCACTTCTTCCGATCATAATTATTTTTTTAATCTCTGTAATATCTAAAGAACACAAGTTTAAAAGGAAGAACACAGATTAAAGTGTAAAGACCATTTATGAAACGTAATCCTTTGTAGTAAAATTAAATTTGAGGATAGTTGTCTTATTGATTGGAATGACGTTTTGTTGAGAGAACATAATATGCCGGATACTAAAAAAAGATTATTGCTTTTTAAAAAAGATTACACGTAAACACAATTCGTAAAATATTATTTTGAATTTTATATGCATCTGGAAAGTACTTTGTCTTTAGTGGTATTGCAATCAAATACGGTTTTTGAGGTAGTGGCTGAGAATAGATTAACGATTGGGAGAGTGAAAAAAAACTTTGGAAATTGAGAATGGATATACAACTGGAATACTGAAAAAAAAACTTTAAACCTAATTAAGCCCAACTTGTAGAACTATAACTGCAGCCATTCGAAACTTATGTAGAGGATACGAACTTTTGAGAGCAACATTCGTAAAAAAGAAAAATTATAATAACATGTGTTTTATTTTTTCATCCACAGATGTGCAAAGAAAAATGTAAACTAGAAAAATCACTCGATATCTATAATTGTGCAGAACGAAGAATAGATTACCCACATAACGAAACCATTTGCTTGGAACGTAAGTTGATTGTAGACATTTCTATAATATATGTATATGCTGCGTTTGTCAAGTAGATGTTGCGTTTATAAATGTTACTATGAATGACCGAAATTAGTGGCTGTTGACTTCCGCTGGGGAATGTTGAGAGTCACATAGTCGCTTTGATAAATGAGCCGCTCAGAAGCCAATGCGGTTAAGTCCATTTTCTGATATTTTCTGATTTTTGGAAATTTTGATGAAATAAATAATAATCTTCTTAGTTATTAAAGGATTTACTCGTTGGTTACTTTTTTTTAGGTCAGACAGCAATTTTTTTAATAGCTTCTGAATATATTGTATAATAATTTCAGAAGCCATTGTGAATAAGTCCACCTTTTATCAATATTTTTTTACATAAACTTTGAAATAAAAATTAAATTATTCTTCTTCTTTCGATATTTGTTGGTAACACTGAAAAACAAGAAATTCATAGTAACCAGGGTTGCCAGACGTAGTATTTTTAATACTACGGTAGTATTTTTTCACCACAAAAAGGGGTATGGTATTTTTCGTAGTATTTTTTTAAAATGTGGTATTTTTTATTTTTTTAAAATTTTTTTTTCATTTCCTAAAACAAAGAAAAGTGCCACTTTAGTTTTGAAGTAAAAAACAATTTTTGAAATAATCCAACAGTTTATTTTCTATTAGTCACTGTATCTAGTGATGATTGAGAAAAATCGAAGTTCGTTTATACTAGAAGACATAAATTTCCTATCTTTTTCAACTGCCAAAAGTCCTAAAATTTTTAAGATGCTGTCATTATTTCAATAAATACTTACGTTTTTATTTACACATCCTGTACATATCTTGTTTTGAGTTTACACCTCGAAAAAAGAGTTTATACACTTTTCTAATTAAATTAATAAACCAGGAATTTTAAAAACTAATGTATCAAAAAACATTAATTTTCTCAATTGTTGTGTTTTGAACTTAACCGCATTGGCTTCTGAGCGACTCAAATGCTCGATATATATACTAGATCTAGTTAAGTTCTACTGCCCGGTATGCCCTACAATAAAATTTTAGGACAAGTACCACTGCCCAGTATGCATTTAACCAGAACTCCGATCACTGATGTTTCTCCTAATCAAACCTCCTGTTCCCAGCAGATCACCGAAGTCAAGCATCACTTGCTGTTGCCAGTGTGCGGGTGGGTGACCACTTGGATTAGTTTGCGTAGGGACTTAGGGTGTGCTGTATTGGTCCTCGTTAAACTGTGCTACCGTAAAGTGCTCGACTTCGCGTGCAGGTCGACGGGCTACCGAAGAGGGGGTGCCATCCCCTCTGCAGAGGATCAAAATTGTGATGGCATGTCTTCGGATCATCCTCAGGGATGTTTCCCAGACCGTCGCCAAGAGCCCATTGTGCAGCTCTAGTGCGACGATCTAATCAAACCTCAGCAGATATTAAAATATCGAGTAAATATAATAATATCAACGAGTAAATTAATATGAAATTGGATATAATAAATATTTCAGACATTCACCAAAGTGAATGTGTGATTGTCGTCACTCACCGGTGAAAGTCGACATTCTCTTGACTTCGGTAATTCATGGTAACAATACCATGTCTACACATGAAGACATGGTACGTTCGGTAATTCATGGTAAATATCGTAACATTTGTATACAAATAGATGTTGCGTTTATAATGTATGCTGTTTTTTTTATTCAAAATATATATGCTATAAATTTTAAATCAAAACGCAGATTGTTGTTTTTATTAAACACAGTCTTATGCGCATTCAACGCGATATAAAATACACAAGGTATGTCCTTAAACACAAAGAAAAAAAATTAATAATCAGGTTATAACTCGAAACAAGATTCAAATTTAACTTTCTTTCAACTGTGAAAGTTTTCACAATACGGAACACAAACGTAGCAACTTGGTTTGAAAATTGAGAAGATTTAAGTTTGTCATAAGTTCAATAATTATCTCGATAATTAATAGACAGTAAATTTTTTACACAAATAACAATAAAAATTTAATAAAGAAAAACATTTTTTAATAAATATGTTTCTGAGTTATACTGACAATAATTAGCATGATTATTGAATTTCTGACATGTTCTTCTCAGATATTGACTCAATATTTTCTTAAGTTAATTCTAAAAACCATACGAATCTTGGAGAAAGGCGATTCGTGCCCACATCGTAGAAAAAATTTCCAATTTAATGTTTTATGAATTTTTATGAATCTTTTAAATCAGCAAAGTTATTAAAATATGCTCCATTAACGAGTGCAGTAAGCAAAATAAAACAAAAAGTTGTCACTTTTAATAACTTTTGTTCTAATGATCAGTTTTATCTTAATGGTTCAGAATCTAATTTTATTGGTTTAGACGTGTGAGCTCAAATAGGCGAAATGCCAACTGTTAGTTAAATTACAAAAACAGGCAAAATAACATATTTTCTCTGAAAAACCGAGTTATATATTTATATATATATATATATATATATATATATATATATATATATATATATATATATATATATATATATATATATATATATATATATATATATATATATATATATATATATGTTACGTTATTTAAAAAAATGTTGAAAAAAATATTGATATAGGGCATGAAAATTTCTGTAAAAAACAATAGAGTGCAATGTTAATGGTTCGAAAAACTAACTTTTAAATTGCTACTAGTGCTTGCAGTATTTGAATTACAAAAGCAGATACTAAAATTTCCTTTCTTTAAACAAACATCTACTTTATTTCAACGGATTTCCTTTTCTATCACCGCAAAATATTGGAATTAGCCTTAATTTGAAATTAGCGTAAAAGTAAAGTTAATATTCAGTTTAGTAGGCATAACGAAATTGCAAAGTTTAACTGTAGCGAAACATAGAAAAATAGGAATTAAAAATTTTAAAAGAGCAGTCTGAATTTCGAAAAATGGTAGTTCAAGGGATAGAGCACGTGCATGTCAATAAAATGACCCAGGTTTGAATCCCAGCGATGGCTAGTCGATGCAAAATCTGCGTCCAGCTAGCACCGACCATAGTGCTATCATAAAATAGTCTCAGTGTTTGACGGATCATGGGTTAGAATTTTCTTACCGCCAGGCTAAAGGGAGGTTTAATGCAAATACTGGTTAAATCCCTCAAAACATTCTCTGTGAAGGAAGGCATTTTGTAAAGTCAAGGCTAGGCCATAATTCTAAAAAAAAATGGTCGACAGCTCGACGCCAGTTATAAAATAAAATACTATATCTTCCACATAACATATCTTAAGCAAAATATAGCAGTTATATCTTCCAATTAACATATTCAGTAACCAGAACCTAAATTTAACATCTTATTATATTTTATGACAATATGCTATACTGCTGAAAAAAAATTGGTTCACATTGTTTCATATTACCGGTTCTTTGAATAATCGGTTCTCATTGTTTCATTTTACCGGTAATTTGCATAATAATATATATATCGTAATAAAACAATTATCTGGCATCATCACTTATGTAACTATTTGCTGCAAAATTTGAATACCAGCATGTTTTGAGATTTGTGCTTTTATTTCCAGCAATTCCAAACTTTGCGAAGGAAACGAGATTTGAATGTGCAAAAAGTTGTACTTCACCATGCAAGTAAGAAAACTCAAACTCATAGTTACACTTTTAATGGAATTATTACAGTATTCCCTGTAACAATTCCCTGTTGTTTATACCAGTTAAATTTTAAGTTAATTTCATGCAGGAATTTTTTTATTGAATTTACTTATCAAAATCTGACGCATCAACAGATCATCGCCCAAGTTATCACAGCTAAAATGGAAATGAAATAAATAAACCTCGTCTGTCTCCCGTATTGGTTAATTTTGATAGTCTTTATTCCATTTCACCTCAGAATGACCTCCATAGTGATTCATCAGATTTTGATAGTCTTTTGAAGTTAAATTATTATTTACGATTCCTCAACGTAAAAATTTTAATAAATTTATTTTTAACTAAGATTATAAACTGATATAGAATAGCCAGTATATCACTAAAACGGAAAAACTTCTAGATTGGTAGAAATATATTTCAGGGTGAACCTTGGCGAAAAGTGGCAATTTTTCGGCACCAATGTTTATGCCCTGCCAAATAAAATAGTGCCGAAAAGAGAACATTATTAAATCTTAAAAAACATAATCCAAATAAAATGCATTTTATATAAAATTAAAGCAAGAAAATAATATAAATATAGAAATTACATGCTATCTAATATGTGGAATAAAACAGATATTACGGACTAGCCTTGTTTAGATATTTCTGTGAGGGTCTTAAAAAATTTTAATTAAAATTTTTAATCGTGAAGATTTTACCCTAGCAAAAATTTTTCGTTTTAAGTTCTTGTGGTTTTCCTTTCCATGTAACGCAATTAGCTCCATCAAATAGTAGTCCACGAAGGCAAATTTCTCCCAATACTTGATCCAGGAGTTTCCCTGCCTTCTGTATTGGATTTAAAATTACAAGGCTACGGGGTTGAATATTAGTAGTCGTAAACCCTAAATTGGGTCGACTGTTCAATGTCGGTTATAAAATAAAATATTCTTTACATTTTAAATTATTAATGCAGGGGAAACTGAATTTGCAATGAGGAGTTCTTATCGCGGTATAGTGTCCTCTTAAGGTGCTCTAATCATGAATTTTACGAACTTTTTTTTAATCTTATTGAATGAAAAATGTATAGTTTCAAAAAAATTTTTTTTTTCTTCTTTCAGGATGAGAAGATATGAAGTTCAAGTTCAAGAGGCAGACAGTGAAGGAAATAGGGTGAGCTTTTTGAAAAATAAATTTTGTAAAGTCTCATTTTTTAAAAATTTCTTCCATTTTTTGGAAATATACAAAAAAGCATATAATATCATATATCCTTTCGTTCACAAAGTATAGTTGTAGAAAGTAGGACATAAATTTGAAGAAAAAAAAGGCTCTAACACTTTACTGTAAACCCGTGCTCTTTATCCAAAAGAATTAATTAATAAAAATCACCTTGGTTATTGAAATATTATATTACGTTTTTGGAAGTACAAAAAAGCATATAATTTCATTTAACATTTCGTTCACAAAGAATAGTTGTGGAAAGTTGTATAGTTGTATATTGATTTTTAAGAAGTTTTTTTTCCAATGATCATACTTATTACTTTGCTGTCAAATTTTTTTAAGAAGTTTTTTTCCAGTGATCATATTTATTACTTAGCATACTTATTATTTTGCAGCCACACTTTTTTAAGAAGTTTTCTCTAGTGATAGTGGAATGAAACAATAACTATAAGCATAAATTTAAATTTCACCAGCCCCTAAAACCACGCGAATAATTACCAGATAGTTTTTCACGCTGTTTAAATTGATTATAGGTATTATGAATATCAAGAATATTTTAAATCAAATTTATTAAACAAAGAAGAATAAAAATGATTGCTTATTTATGATTCGATTCAAGTAGGAATTTCATTCGGAAGAATTGGAATTTACCCCCCCCCCCAAGTATCTGAAAAATTAACTTAAATTTTATCAACTTGATTCTTTTCTAGGTTAAGCCCAATACTTTATTTTTCACTTAGCAATTACCTTGATAAACAATGTTAATTTGCATTACTGTCAGTCATTACCTTGGTAATTACAAATATACACATGATTAATTTTTTTAGTTTTTTACTTAAATTAGAACACGCTTGGTTTTAATTTCAGACTGATTTCTCAGTAAAAATATGATATTTAAGCATTACTGTCAATTAGGATAATTATTCCGATGAACATCGTTAATTGCTAAATTTCGAAATTTCGTTTTAGTTTTCCTCCTTATCGCATGAAAAATACATGTTCAAAATTTTAGCTGTCTAACTTCTAAAATACATTTGACTTACATCAGCATCAAAGGAAAAAAAACTGATTAAATACAAAACCTTCAAATAAATAAACTATGCAACTAAAATAACGATTTAAAAACAAATAACTGAAAATCACCTCGTGAAATCATCAAATTTTAAAAAAATACTGTTTATTACCTGTTTTCCAGTTTCCTGTCACTCAAAATTATAAAAATAAAGTTTCGAAATGGGAGAAGTAAATCCAATTCGCAAGAAGAATTCTCGAGACTTTTGTAAACGCTACTATATTTTCATCTTTCAGATTTGATACAAAGTCTTTCTAAACATGAAGAGATTTCTAGTTTCCAGTTACAATTGCATCCTACATCGATAAAATTGAAATTATGAAATTAACGAGAGTGAATAACACTCAAACTTCGCTTAAAAATATTAATTGAGTGTACAAACACTCAAACAATTTGAAATGAGTTGGGCGAAAAGAAATATTAAGAAATCTTACTGTTAGACAAGTTAAACCCAACATATCTGTAACAGTATAAACATATAATGAAAATTCAAATGTTTTGCGAGAATTAGTAAGCATATATTTCAAACACAAAAAGGTCTTTTCAGCTTTGATCATTACATGAAGTATCTCATTTGGATAGTTGAATAAAAATATCTTTTAAAAGAATTAATATGTTTTACACCCATTTAATTGAAAATAAGGATGAAATTAAATAGAATTCTGATTAATAACCTCAACATCAGTTATCTCCCAAGAAAAAGTTGATCAAGTAATAATTTGCTGCTTTTTGTATTATTCCAGTTGTAATATTTTTATCGGATTCATATCAGGAATTAATTTATTTTAATTCATTATATTAATTTATTTTATTTCTTCAAATATGCTTTCCGTTATAAAAATCCGTAGGCTGTTGTGACTTGAAATTATATATGTTTTACGTTCTTTTTCCTTTTAATTTTCAATCTTGTTGCCTTATGTATTTTAATTTGTATATATATATATATATATATATATATATATATATATATATATATATATATATATATAATTTATTTTTTTTTTTGCAGAAAGCTTGTGTGACCGCGAGTGATCTGTCGTAAGTATACATTTTCAAAATTGTTTTTAAGTTTCTACTATGAAATTCGAATACTTTTAGTATGATACAGTTTACCTATATTCAGGTATTCAATTAAAAAAAAATTTATTTTTGACGCTTAAATTCCAAAGCATAATTTGTAAATCACGTATTAAATACGGACGACTATAAAAACTTCTTAACTCGTAGAAGTAGGAATTATGATATTTAGTTTAGTTAATTTCAAGCTGTTATTTTTATCATTAAGTAGAAAATATTATTTCACCTCCAAAAAAAAAATTGTTTCGAACAGGACTGAAACACTAAAAAATATTCGAAACTTCAGCGTAGAGCTGAAATATTCGAAAAATTATTATAATTGAAATATTCAAAATATTGTTTTAAATAATCAGTGAAATAATTAATTAGGAGAGCTCATAATTCTTCTATTCATAGTTCTATTGCGCTAAAGATAAGTTATTCATAGAAATTCGTTCTTTTTTTTTCAACATTATTTCCAAATAGCTTTTACATGAAATTTATTATTTCTTTCAAAGCTGCGCCACTCTTGTTCATATATATTTTGAAAACCTGGAAATAACGACGTTTACTTACATGCCTAGATTTGAAGTAAGTTTTAGTTTCATTACATTTACAACTTTTTAATTTGATAAAAATGAATATGAAACTGTTTAGTTTAAATATTTATTCAAAAAATTTTTGGTGTTCATAAAAAAATATGTTAATTGATTCTACAATGATTTCTTAAAAATATTCTAAGCAAAAATTTAAGAAAAATGTCTTTTTAAATGAATTAATTTATGTATTGCTAAAAAAGATTAAACCTGAGTGTATAGTCGATTTTCAGAAAATATTCCAAAACATTTATACTACTTTGGGTACTTACGTATTATTACGTATTTCAAGAATTTCTACTAGATAACAGCACAATGCACAGAAAGGTCTTGTTGCCATTATGGAAATCGCATTTTTCTTCTGAACAATTTCAAAATGTGGCTTATCATTATATTTCCGGACTCATCAATTATGTTTTTAATAACTCAAAATATTATTTTAAAGTAGGACTAATTGCATTTTTTGTGTCTCATAGCCGATCGGAATCTTAAGCTTCATAGGAGGATATGTAGGTCTATGGCTGGGCATATCTTTCTTGACGGTCTACGACTTCCTTGAAACTAGACTCTTCCACCTTGTCTCGGTCATCAAAAAGAAAACACGGATGAGGAAAGTTTCAGCCGATCCACGCACCGATCGTTACAGCGTCAGAACTAATAGCAATCTCGCCTCAAAGGACTCCAAACCAAAGCATTCCTTGAAGATACCATCCAAACTACTATCACCAGTTTACGTAACCAATCATCGTGGGCAAAAACTTCAGCACACGTGATTCACAATAAAGGGCCATTCTCTCTGTATGTGTAAAAGAAAAAACACTTATGTCAATTCGGATTGGTGAGTTTGACGCATGATTGCGACGAACTTTTCGCATACAGTGTGAACTGTTCCTAACTCACTGCTTTGCCAACCGATTGTTCTAATATAAATTTTAGTAGTTGACTGTCTACGAAATTTTCTTTTTTAAGCTTGTATAATTTCAATAAAATTATGGTTAATCGAATATTTTGTTTTTCTCTCTTCTTTAAATCCTAGGTAATTAAACTTAACCTATACATTTTGAACCCCATCCGGCAGACAAGGCAGCTCCTGGATCAAGTATTTAGACAAATTTGCCTCCGTAGAGGACTTTTTGATGGAACTAACCCGTATTTGCGTTACACGGAGAGGAAAACCACGAAAACTTCCCACAGTTAGCCTGATGGTAAGGGGATTCCTGATTTTCTGAGTCACAACGGCTCGGCCCGATTAATAATACAAAAATTGTTTCTTATAAAAAATAATTTCATTGAGATAATGATAAACGTTTAGATGGAATCCTATTACACCCAAGAAATCTGAAAAACATTTTCGTGGTTTTCCTTTGCGTGTAACGCAAAATTTTACAATTTTAATTTCAATTTAATCTTGGTTAAAACAAGTTATTTTTATTATATTTATAGATATTGTTTAACACCGATACTTAAATTGCTTTGATTTTTGGTTTGAGTTAAAAATTACAAAAAATAAGAAGAACATCTTGTTATATTCACAGAGATGATTGGCTGTCTGTCAAAGACGCTAAAAAATGATTCATTATATAAAAAAAATTCATTGCGATTACTGAGCATTTGCATTTAGCTGGAATTCTTTAAATGTCAAGCAATCTGAAAGATATTTTCGTGGTTTCCATTTACATGTAACGAAAAATATGATTGTTTTCTTTAAAAATAAAAAAAATAAAAAAAAAAAACATAAAGGCAGCAATGCCTAAATATTTACATAAATTGTGAGTTATTTTATCTGTCTTTAAAACAAAACAAAATGAAGAGCATTCGAATGATTGCAATTCATTAGCAGGGTAGATAGTCATTTGCGGATATTAAAAAATGATTAAGCAGATCGGAAATTGATAGGTGCTCCATACAATCAAATTCATAATAAAAGCTACGAATAATTATTTTGATGAAAAAGATTTTTATTTTTATATCCTAAAAAAATAGAATTTAAATTAAATAATTAAATTGAACAAACTTAAAAAATTTTAGAATTTAAATTAAATTGATTTTAATGATCAACACTGATTACGCGCAATGCTTAGGTACGGCGGGGATGTCAGAAAATAATATACTTAAAGATCCGTGCGCCTCTTTTTGTGTGTAAAACCGGTTTGTCAATAGCGTGTTGCTTTTCAATGTCCCCCCCCGGGAAAAAAATGTCCTTATCCTCTATGTTAGTCCCTCAGCCGCGATGGCTCAGGGGATAGAGCGTTCGCCTTCCAATGACGTGAACCAGGGTTCCATCCCGGCGGCGATATTCCACTATGACTAACTCTGGGGCACTTCTTCGCCAAACTGCGCGATAACTGCTTAATTGTTATGCGCGCATATGTACGAAAGAGGCGACCCTTCTGTGGCAACCCTTCACTGTAAACAAGGAACATCGTCTTTTTAAACTTGATTATCGTTTTTATTTTTACTATCGTATTTATTTTTATTTAATTTTCCCCTTCCATATGAGCTTAGTGTTGATAAAAGATGCAAATAATAATTGTTTGGTTGAATACCTGATACATGCAGAAAAGATGCAGGCAAATATTTGGTAACCAATTGCGACTCGGTAAATTCTATTTCAGTCAAAATAATATACATTGATTATTGTTTAAACAGCTTTTTAAATTAAAGTATTCTATTTGCAAGTTTTCCAAAGGATATTAAGTATAATTACCACTTTATTATAAATGTTAAATTTTAAAAACGTAAGAGAATATACCTCTTAGAAACAACTTTTTACCATGCTAATTCTTTTTCCATTCTTGCACATTTTTTCCCACAATATATAAATATTTATTATTACATTCGGAAAAGGAAATCAGATGGTTATCAAATTCATAACTATATTTAAAATTTAATTAATTTAATATGCTTTTATATTTAAAAATTAATAAACACTTAAAATTTATTATGCTTAAATACAACTGTAAGATTACCCACCACTAGATGGCGCTACGAGATATGAACAAAACTTAAGAATTAATTAAAAAAGAATCTCTCTCGTTTTAGTGTGGTGTAGAGAGGATTAGAATGTGGTGGGAAGAAGAGAAGCGTTTTTGACGATGTCATTTACAATTATTTTTATATACTTAATTTTATATTTGTGATGTAGCATAATTAGGTGTTTAAATAAATTTGTTTTATACCAAGAAAGGTTTAGCGTGAAAATTATTTCACATTATGAAAATTGGAAAAGAACCTGCAAGTTTTACTGCAACCCATGGATTTTGTTGCTCAAAATACATCAATTGATATCGAAATGTATTTATGTTCGACCAAATCGAATATATTTGGTTTTTGAGGCAAATAAGCAAGATACAAAATAATTTTTGCATTATTACTATTATTTCTAATTTACCATATCTTTTTCACTTCATAAATTTAAAAAAATTGTAGTTTCTCTGAACTGAACATAATCAAAGATAAATGATTTCAAAAATGTTTTATAATTAAAAATTCAAGATAATTTAAATTAATGAAAAAAATTTAAAAAAAAGCACTTTTAAAAGAAATGCATGTGCATGAAAGAAAAGAATTGTCATTTCATTTAAATTTTAGTACATAATCATTAAAATAAAATGTACTCATTGAATTGCAGCATATTTAGTATTTCTCTCAACATTTTGTGGTTGTCTAAATGCTACACCATATAATTAAGCATATTTATTTGTGAATCAAGTTTTGTTTAAAATTTTTTACTCTCTAAACAAAATTAAACGTGATCGCACCCTAGTTAGTGTATAATTACAATATTTTATGTTTCACATAAAGATTTAATAAATGTGACTGACCAAGTTTGAACATATGAGAATATATGAGAACCATACTTCCCAAAACAGAAAATACAGCAAATTAAGCAAATTCACTTAGGAAGAAATGTTTAGTGACTGTTTACAGGATATTAACTGGAATGAAATGTTGATAATTTCATATTAAAACGGTGAGACTATACTAAGAATCGTTGGGTTTTCTTTTCGAGAACAACCATTGTTTCTTGCTGGTAAAAAACGTTGGACGAAATGAAAATAAAAACTAGGCAAAATTTAAGACACTGAACGCAACCATAGCGAAATGATTCGTTATTTTTCTGCATTGAGTTTTAAATTAAATTAAAATAAAAATTATTACTAAATGTATTAGTTTATCCTTATTCACCATTACAGTAAATTGGATTGCATTTAACTCATTTTGAAGACATTTTTTATTTAGATTTTAATTACTTTTTATTATTAATATGACTAAGTAAGTACTTAAATAATTGGCATAGATAAAATTGTTCGTATTAATTCAGGTCTTATTTTTGAAATTGATGAGTTATTTTTTAAATTGCAAAGAAGAAATCAAGAATAATTTTCAACAACTGATTGAAATATGGATATATTAACCGTAATTTTTATAAAAGGTATGGTAATTGTTGTTTAGGTTTAGTGCTAAACTTCTTGATATTAATTATTTTTGTAGCAAATTTATAAAAAAAAATTTCAACATTTAGTTTTAAGCGGAAATATGATTCTATAGATAAAATCATAAATGGTAGAAATGTTTATTTATCAATATAATGAAATTGCGTTGCGCCACGTAAATACAAACATATATGTAGTTGTATAATTAATTACTGCTCCATTTTTACGTTACTTGAATTAAAAAAGAAGTTGCGTTATATGAAACAATTAACGTGAAACTAAAATATACGAAAAATACAATTTATATATCTCAAGTAATTTTATTGTTCATTTAAATTAAAAAATTTTTGTACATACGAGTTCCACCGATCATTAAATAAACAAACACTACTTGCACTTGTATAAAAAAAATATATAATAGCGGCTGAAGTTTAATCTCGTACGATTCGAGAAAGCGTGAGATTCATTGATTTGGCGTGTTAAGAATTCGCACGCCAAATAGTGCCAATTGGAGTGCCCCAGAGTTAGTCAAAGTGGAATATCGCATCCCGGCGATGGCTGGTCGATACGAATTCTGAATCCAGCTTGCCCAACACCCTCTGTAACTAGACAAGGCCTGAGCTCTCCTTCAAGAACGGAAGCATGAGTCATCAAGAGAAGTCCTACTCGTTCGTAGCGAACTGGAAGTCGTCGAAGCTTCTATTCTGCTGTATCGCCATTACTTTTTTTTCGTGAACGCGTGGATTTTTATCTTTAACGTTGTTTTAAACGATAATTACTTCTAGCTAACTCCATTCAAAGGGAAAGAAAAGCGTCTTTTGACAATAAAGTAAGTTCATTTGTTATTTTTATTTTTAAATATTTGCTATTTTGTAATCTTTTTGATTGTTTATGTTACTTTGCTTAGACTGCATATTTTATTCGATGAGTACCAAAGTGAGTGCTCTGCTACACAAATTTTACTAATTTAAAAATGTGGTTATTAAAATTAATATAACATTAACTAATTTTTGGTTATTATTAATATTAACTGATAAATTCAAATCGAAAAGTTTGTCTTAATTTAACACTATATCTTAGATTCCTGTTGATTTGTTTATGTTTGAGAAATTGTATTTGCAAGCTTTACAAGTCTACGTTTATTACGTTAAGTTAAAATGAATGGTTAGTGAAACATCTATAAATACATTTTATGCTTTTATAAAAGCATTATGCTTGTTAAACACATTTTATGCTTGTTACAATTGGTTACGAAAATTGAATGATAAAATACAAAGCAATGATAAAATGCATTTTTAGGATGAAATTTATTTGAGTTCAAAAACAAGATAAATAAGGTTTTTTCCAAGAAATAATAAATGGTATGTAATTACAAAGTATAATAAGTTGCAAAGTATAATAAGTAATCAATAAATTTATTTAGATCTGCACTTTTAAAATGTTTACTGTAATAGCTCATTCTTATATGAATAGAATTAGTTAGTATAATAAGTAATCTGTTATAATTAGTTAGATTAACTAGGTTTTTTCCAAGAAATAATAAATGGTATGTAATTATAAAGTATAATAAATAATAAATTTATTTAGACCTGCACTTTTAAAATGTTTACTGTAAGTAGCTCATTCTTATAATTAAAATAATTTTTTTCCCAAATCCCAGTCAAATTATAATAAATTAACCCTTTTCTCTGTATTCATATTTTTTCGTTTAATAGTTTGGCTGAATATCTATGAAAAGTAAGATAACTTGATAATCATGTCGAAAAAATGTCCTTCCGATACCAGTTTTTAAATTTGAATTTTAAAAAAAATTATTAACCGAAAATCTCTGGTTTTAACGTAGTTAGTTTATAATTTGCTTCAAAGAGTTTTAAAGTCTGAATAATATTCATGGAAAAAATGTGTTAAATTTTTGGTTACTATCAAAAATGCATTGATTTTGTTAGTCAAACTGTTCTACCATAACAACCTCAATTAATCTTATATGAACTTATTTTTTTCAATATAGTATTACTTAAATATTGCTAATTTATATTGATGTGCTTATTATTATAGCAAATAATTTTAAATTATTTTTGATCTCTCTTATTTCAGATTAATCTTTAAAAATGCCTTTTCGTTGCTGTGTTCCCAATTGCAAAGGCAACTATGACAGTTCTTCGGAAAAAGTTTCAATTTTTAAATTCCCTGAAGATAAAGAGCTCTGCGACAGGTGGCTAAAAAGTATACCACGAGAGAATTTTACTCCATCCAAATCATCAAGAGTAAGTTTTCATTTCAATACTAACATAAATCTTATTAGAGAAGCATGTTTTATTAGGAAACATGCTGTTATAATTAGTTAGATTCCCTGATTCATAAATGTAAACCCTAAAAAATTACATAATCAATTTAAATGATGGCTCAAATTTAAAGAATATGCAATAGATGAAAGTTTCACAAATCTTGTTTGATGGTAATGCATTCTAGTTCTGCAAAACAAAAGAGAGTCCTCTTAAAATTTTAAAAAAAATTTACTTAGAAAATTTAAAAACTTGCATGGAAAAGTTAGAAATTGTTTAAGTTTAGAAACTGCATCAAAACTTATCTTTTGTTATACTATAAATTACTGTGGAGTACAAACAATGTAATATTTAATTTTGAATGGTGATAATTTTGTATATGAACTGTACTTTGTTTTACATTTAATTGTTTTTTCGATAAATTGACCATTGTATGTCAATCTCAGTATTTATTTTCACGTCATTTCCTTAATTTCTATAGTTTTTTGCCACAAATGTGGCGGCCAGTAATTTTAACCACCTTGGCAGAAACGTGCTAACCTTTGCTATAAAATTCCTTGATGAAGAAATTCAAACAAACAATATAAGTTTTTAACTATTTAAAAAATTTGATTCTGATGGCTTGGAACTTTTAATAATAATATTTGCATAATGAAAAGAGCATTATGAATTGAAATACTGTTTGTAAATATTTAAATTTATATTAAAAATTTCCTTTTTTATTTTTCAGGTATGTGAATTACATTTCCATTCCCATGATGTGTAAAGAGAAACATTTATTTACGACAGTAAAACCGGGGAAAGATTGTCGACTAGATTGCGTTATCCTAGGTTGAAAGCTGAAGCTGTGCCTGCTTTATTTCCTGGTTGTCCAACTTATCTATCAAGTGCACAGAACCATCGAGAAAATCCCGAGGATAATATTTTTAATCATTTTATCAAAATATGCTATCAATTTCAAACTTTTGTTCATCGAATTTTTATTCATATTATTTAGAAATGCTTTTTTTTCAAATTAGGGACTAAAAATGTCATTAATACTACATTTAAAAATTCATGATCTAAAAGAATTAAATAATATTCTAATATAGTATTTGATTTTAATTAAAAAAATTTTTTTTTTTTTTTAATTTGTTGTGTAATACAAGCTTATGAAATTTATAATTTTCTTTTCACTTGTAGATTGTTTTTGTATAATATATTTTCAAATCTATTTTATTTACTATTATCATGCTATAATTTTTGTATAATTGTTTTGAAGGACTTTTTTAACATTGCATAAAAAATTCAAAATTATATATTTTATTTAATGAAAATTTTTTTCAACCAGGATAAAGAATAGGTTTTTATATTTTATGTATTAAAGTCCTTAAGAAAATAGCAGCTTATTTGAAATCATTATGTATTTAATTTTATTGAATTGGTTATTAATATTTGTAGGTTATATTCATGACTATATTTAGAAGTAAATTTTTCATTCCATTTTGTGAATAAAAACTTGTGTGACTAGTTCATGATGTATTTAAATTTCATTAATGTTCTGTAAATAATTTGACTCTTTTATATAGCTTTATATTTTGATATTTTTTGTCTAATAAAATAGTAAAAATACTCTATCTTCTCTATGAGTCGATAATTCTGTTTAACAGTTGTGAACTACAGTTGTGAATGTACAAAAAAATTAAAATTTTAAAATGTATGATAATTCAAATTTGATTTTTGGAAGTTAAACATTTTATCTTTACTTTTAATTAAATAGGTTATGTACAAAAAATAAAATTTAAATTTGTAATAACTTTTTTTAAGTGTTTCACCCTATTTAAAATCAATACGAAATTAATTTGGTTATATAGTTATCTATCAGTAAATTATGTTCACTAATAGAACA
This sequence comes from Parasteatoda tepidariorum, assembly GCF_982258835.1. Taxonomy (NCBI): domain Eukaryota; kingdom Metazoa; phylum Arthropoda; class Arachnida; order Araneae; family Theridiidae; genus Parasteatoda; species Parasteatoda tepidariorum. The sequence goes on from NC_141760.1 coordinate 105,289,591, forward strand.
GTTAACTGCATTGTGGAATAAAGCTTCCATTCTATGACAAAAAACGACAAATTTAAATTATGTATGAAATAGATAAATTAGAATTTAAGAATATTAAGTAAATTATTTGATTTTCATTGTATTAATTTATTTGCCGTATTTTCGATTTGCTAATAAAATTGAGAGAATATTAATAAAATTTACAAAGTAAATAAATTACTATTTATTGAGTGATTATATATTAAATTTGTCAAAAAAAAAGTTTTAAAAAATCACATCGCGTTTCTTAAAATTTGTTAAAAATAACTATTTGTGATTCATTAGAAAAATAAATTGGAAATTGCATAAAATATTTCCATACAAAGTTTCAGTTAAAGGAAAAAATAATTTTTACAAAAAATATTAATTATGATCTTTTTTTAATATTATTAAATTGAAAGATGTTGTCCTTAACCATTTATGGAAATGTTTATTAAAAAAATATTATAAGCTTGAAAATAACTTTTTCTCGCGAAAATCACATAATGGTAATATCTTTGCTCAACGAGAAATTCTTAAGTTAAGCGTACATATTCTCAGCCGCTGATGCAGAGAGGAAAAGCGACGGACTACTATTGATGACTCATTCTTCACGCGCTCAGGCCTTGTCTAGTTACAGAGGGTGTTGGCTTGCCCCGACCACAGTGTTGACGTGAAATATCCTCAGTGGCAGACGGATCATGGGTTAGAGTCCCCTTGCCGTCAGGCTAACCGTGGGAAGTTCTTGTGGTCTTCCTCTCCAAGTAACGCAAATGCGGGTTAGCTCCATCAAAAAATCCTCCATGAAGGCAAATTTCTCCCAATACTCGATCCAGGAGTTCCCTTGTCTTCCGGATTGGGTTCAAAATTACAAGGCTACGGAGTTAAACATTAATAGTCGTAAGCCCATGAAATTGGGTCGGCTGTTCAACGACGGTTATAAATTAAAATATATTATTCCCTAGAGGCCAAGATAGCCTGGTTAGTAGGGCACTGGGCCCATGTCCAAGAATTCGTGGATTCGATCCCCGCAGCCAAAGTAAATGGTGACTGATGCACGTTAAATCTGTCGAGTCGCAAAGTCTCTCATGTTTCCACATCAAATCAAAACCTCTGGTGGTACTGATCCAGAAGTTTCCTTGTCTTCTGGATTGGTTCAAAATGACAAGACTGCTGAGTTAAATATTGATAGTTATAAACTCAAAAAATGGTTCTGCTGTTCAACGATGGTTATAAAATAAGATCAAGTTTATAGAGCTGTGGTGACTCCGGGGATAGAGCAGTCGCCTCTCGATGAGATGATCCGAGTTCGAATCTCAGCGATGGCAGGTCGATATGAATTCCGCACCCAGCTTGCACCGACCATTTTGTTGATGTAAAATATCCTCAGTGGTAAAAGCGAGATTCGTCGAAGGGACTGTCTATATTCAGGGGTGATTGGGACACAAATTGCAAAAATTCGATATCAATTTATATACCAAACATGCTTCATATTTAACATCATTTTTTGAACTAGCATTTACAATAAAATTTCTTACTAATAAAGAATATCACACATTTATGGTAATTTAATTCAAGGAAAAACTTACTTCTTACAAGAATCTGCGATATTGCACTTTAAAAACTCTTGAATATGTATCGCGATATTGGATTTTAAGAATCATAATATTGGATTTCAAAATCTCTTAAATATGAATTGCGATATTGGATTTTAACACTAGGTTTACGGGATGCGCCATTTTGACGAATTTCGAATTTTATAAGGAAAATTACAAAACTCGTAGGCATTTTTATTTTATCTCTTATAATGACATTTATCCATTGATCGAGGTAAATATATATTGAAGTTTATTTTCTTCAAAAGCGTTGAAATATTGAAATTCTCTTTGTGGTATACCCTATCTCTATGGATATGAGTCAATTTGACGCGATCGTAATTTAGACAAAATTTTGAGTAAACACGCAAACATCACATCAATAATAAATAGGAATGTACCGACAGTTCTTCGATCCGTTATCCGATATCGTTATCTCAAATGGAACAAGCGATAAACAACTGTTGCCGATAAGCAATAATAGAAAGAATAAACGCGGAATGTCAACTGATGTCTGAGTGCGAAAAGATTTTGAATGTTGTAGTTGCTTAGTTCGAGTATTGAAAAATAAAATACTAAAATATTTTTTGAATTATTAATATTATTGTGAACCTCAATTTTATACTATTTTGGCAAAAAGCCCTTCTTTATTATCTGAATATGTCTAGAACAAGAAATGATATTTTACAAAACATAGTCAGTATTTGTGAGGAGTATTCTGGCTCTGAAGAAGATGAAAATGAAGTGATTCAAAACGAGGAGGGAATCGAGATTTTGGAATCTGATGAAAGTATGCAAGCACGGGAATCATCATCAGACAGTGAAAAAGGAAATCCTCAGAAATTAGGTCTTCGCAGAAAAAGGATGCGTATCCTATCCGATTCTGAGAATGAGACAAGTATTACTGGATCGTCCCAGAATTCGGATGCATTCTGTGATGCAGAAATAGCAGCAGATGGAACAACTTGGAATAAATTGAAAATGGCCGGTTCTAGTGGTCGACATCCTATCCATAAAATCTTCAAAGACATCGCTGGGCCTACTGGCCAAGCAAAACGAAATCACCCACCATCTAGTACTTCGGGAGAACGCAAGACTTGCCAAATTGGCTTTTGTAAAAGAAACAGGAGCAATAACACCTGCAAAATATGTGAAAAGGTTGTTTGCGGAAAGTGTACAAAGAAAATTGAATATTTGTGTAAAAGATGCGCGAAATAAATATATAATATTGAAATATTGTGTAATAAAATTAGTGAATAATAAAAACTTTCCATAAATATATATATCTCATATTTTCATTTTTTTTCGTATAGTATTTAATTACATTGTTTTCTAAGCGCTGTTATATGTATTCGAACATGCGTCAAACAGACGCGTGTTCGTACAGAGATAGGTATAGAAGAAACGTCCGTAAACCTAGTGTTAAAAACGCGAAAATACAAACTGAGATGAGGGATTTTAAATCGCTTAAATACAAATCGAAATATTGGATTTTTAAGTCACCTGAATAAGAATTGTAATGTACAATTTTTAAATAGCATGAATACGAATCGCAACTTTTAAATTGGGTAAATAAGTAAATCGACACTTGATATTAAAATCGATCGAGTGAATAAAAAATCACGATATTAGCAGATTCCGGCGCAGTTCCAAATATTCATTTGGTAAAAATCCGTCAAACAAAAAGAATTAAATTGGCAGAAGAATCACGTGTCTGCAAACGTCTCATTGACAGGATATATCGATTAGTTTCGAAATTTCATAGAATTAAGTTTTTGATAAGCGGAAAAATCACACTCTGCTTCTAGTTATTAAACCCAGGAGAATGATACGAAAAATCCGGAATTCCAGGCTACACTCGGAATACAATCTCTCCTGTATAAGCCGTAATGGCTCAGGGGAAAGAGTGCTTACCTTCCAATGAGGTGACTCGGGTTCGAACCCCAGCGATGGCTGATCGATACGAATTCCGCATCTGGTTCGCAATGAGCTGGCGTAGAATATCCTCAGTGGTAGATGGAACATGCGCTTCGTATATATCGTATCTACCTACCTGTCTTATTAAACCCAGGAGAATGATACGAAAAACCCAGAGTTCAGGGTGCACCCAAGATACAATCACTAATGTTCCAATGAATTTAAACACTAAAATTTAATAAATTGCAATGAATTTAATAAATTTTAATGTTTATTTTCTTCATCTTTTTACACATACTTGAACCCCCATATACTTGTTTGGTACTCGAAAGTACAACTTTCTAAATCCAGTTTCCCATCTCCTGCTTCTAAGCACATCAGACCCCGTAACTCCCTATAATATTAACCTATACATTTCAAACTCCGCCCAAAATTAGAGTTTAATATATCAAACAATTGCACCGAAGCTTTTTTTTTATAGACTAATTAGTGGGGCCACAATGAGCCAAAATAAGTTTTGTTTACTAACCGGGAGGAGGTGTTTTAAGCTAAATATTCGTAGAGTAGGAATGTGAAGCATGGCGCAGTTGGTATAACTGTGGGGCATTGTAGATTTGTTGTCCCGGGGCCATGGGTTCGAAACCCTGAGAGGGTCGACACTCAAATTTTTTTCTTTTTTTTATATTATTTTTTTAAATATATTTTTTGATATTTTAACGTGAATCAAGTGTTCTGTATATTAAAAAAACTATTTTTTCTTCGGGAAATAGCGAATAATAGCTAATAAACGGAAAAATTTCGGATAATTTTCATTAATTTATTTATTTTAATTTATATTTATTTTTTAACTTCTTTTCAATATTTTAAAGCGAATAAAGTATTCTATATGTGAAAAGAATTATTTTTCTTTGTGAAGGAGCGAATAATGACTGAAAAAGGGACAAAAGTCGTATCAGGAGGCGCGCACACATCACACCCCGTAACTCCCTATAATATTAAATAATATTAACCTATAAATTTAAAACTCCGCCCAAAATTGGAATTTAATATATCGAATAATTGTAAAGAAGGATTTTTTTATAGACCAATTAGTGGGTCCACAATGAGCCAAAATAAGTTTTGTTTACTAACCGGGAGGAGGTGTTTTAAGCTTAACATTCGCAGGGTAGGAATGTGAAGCATGGCGCAGTTGGTATAGCTGTGTGGCATTGTAGATTTGTTGTCCCGGGGCCATGGGTTCGAAATCCTGAGAGGGCCGACATTCAATTTTTTTCTTTCTTTTTTATAATTTTTTAAATATATTTTTTGATATTTTAACGTGAATCAAGTGTTCTGTATATAAAAAAAAACTATTTTTTCTTCTGGAAATAGCGAATAATAGCTAATAAACGGATAAATTTCGGATAATTTTCATTTATTTATTTATTTTAATTTATATATATTTTTTAAACTTCTTTTCAATATTTTAAAGCGAATAAAGTATTCTATATGTGAAAAGAATTATTTTTCATTGTGAAGGAGCGAATAATGACAAAAAAAGGGACAAAAGTCGTATCAGGAGGCGCGCACACATCACACCCCGTAACTCCCTATAATATTAACCTATAAAGTTCAAACTCCGCCCAAAATTAGACTTTAATATATCGAACAATTGAACTGAAGCATTTTTTATAGACTAATTAGTGGGGCCAGAAAGGGCCAAATAAAGTTTTATTTACTAACCGGGAGGATGTGTTTTAAGCTAAATATTCGCGGGGCAGGCATGTGAAGTGTGGCGCAGTTGGTAAAGCTGTGTGGCAAGTAGGATTTCTACTCCCGGAGGCCATGGGAACGAGACTCTGCGAGGGTCGACTTTCGTACTTTTTTAAATTTTTTTTAATATTTTTTTTTTAAATATTTTTTTCTGTATCTTAAAGAGAATAATGTGTTCTGTATACAAAAATATCTATTTTTTCTTTGGGAAAAAACGAATAATAGTTAATAAAGGGAAAAATTTCGGATAATTTTTATTTATTTATTTATTTAAATTTATATTATTTTTTTAACTTCTTTCCAACATTTTAAAGCGAATGAAGTGTTCTATATGTGAAAAGAATAATTTTTCTTTGTTAAACAGCGAATAATGGCTGAAAAAGGGACAGGAGTCATGTCTGGAGGCACGCACATATCACACCCCTTAACTTCCTATAATATTAACCTATCATTTTCAAACTCTGCCCGAAATTAGAGTTTAATGTATCGATTAATTGTAAAGAAGGATTTTTTTATAGACCTATTAGTGGGTTCACAATGAGCCAAAATAAGTTTTGTTTACTAACCGGGAGGAGGTGTTTTAAGCTAAACATTCGCGGGGTAGGAATGTGAAGCATGGCGCAGTTGGAATAGCTGTGTGGCATTGTAGATTTGTTGTCCCGGGGCCATGGGTTCGAAACCCTGAGAGGGTCGACACTCACATTTTTTTTCTTTTTTTTATATTATTTTTTTAAATATATTTTTTGATATTTTAACGTGAATCAAGTGTTCTGTATATTAAAAAAACTATTTTTTCTTCGGGAAATAGCGAATAATAGCTAATAAACGGAAAAATTTCGGATAATTTTCATTAATTTATATATTTTAATTTATGTTTATTTTTTAACTTCTTTTCAATATTTTAAAGCGAATAAAGTATTCTATATGTGAAAGGAAATATTTTTCTTTGTGACGGAGCGAATAATGACTGAAAAAGGGACAAAATTCGTATCAGGAGGCTCGTAGACATCACACCCCGTAACTCCCTATAATATTAGCCTATAAAGTTCAAACTCCGTCCAAAATTAGAGTTTAATATATCGAACAATTGCACCGAAGCTTTTTTTATAGACTAATTAGTGGGGCCACAAAGGGCCAAAATAAGTTTTGTTTACTAACCGGGAGGAGGTGTTTTAAGCTAAACATTCGCAGGGTATGAATGTGAAGCATGGCGCAGTTGGTATAGCTTTGTGGCATTGTAGATTTGTTGTCCCGGGGCCATGGGTTCGAAATCCTGAGAGGGCCGACACTCAATTTCCTTCTTTTTTTTTATATAATTTTTTTAAATATATTTTTTGATATTTTAACGTGAATCAAGTGTTCTGTATATTAAAAAAACTATTTTTTCTCCGGGAAATAGCGAATAATAGCTAATAAACGGAAAAATTTCGGATAATTTTCATTTATTTATTTATTTTAATTTATATTTATTTTTTGAATTGTTTTCAATAATTTAAAGCGAATAAAGTATTGTATATGTGAAAAGAATTATTTTTCTTTGTGAAGGAGCGAAAAATGACTGAAAAAGGGACAAAAGTCGTATCAGGAGGCGCGCACACATCACACCCTGTAACTCCCTATAATATTAACCTATAAATTTCAAACTCCGCCCAAATTTAGAGTTTAATATATCGAACAATTGCACCGAAGCTTTTTTTTATAGACTAATTAGTGGGGCCACAAGAGGCCAAAATAAGTTTTGTTTACTAACCGGGAGGAGGTGTTTTAAGCTAAACATTCGCAGGGTAGGAATGTGAAGCATGGCGCAGTTGGTATAGCTGTGCGGCATTGTAGATTTGTTGTCCCGGGGCCATGGGTTCGAAGTCCTGAGTGGGCCGACACTCAACTTTTTTCTTTTTTTTATATAATTTTTTTAAATATATTTTTTTATATTTTAACGTGATACAGGTGTTCTGTATATAAAAAAAACTATTTTTTCTTCGGGAAATAGCGAATAATAGTTAATAAACGGAAAAATTTCGGATAATTTTCATTCATTTATTTATTTTAATTCATATTTTTTTTTAAACTTCTTTTCAATATTTTAAAGCAAATAAAGTATTCTATAAGTGAAAAGAATTATTTTTCTTTGTGAAGGAGCGAAAAATGACTGAAAAAGGGACAAAAGTCGTATCAGGAGGCGCGCACACATCACACCCTGTAACTCCCTATAATATTAACCTATAAATTTCTAACTCCGCCCAAATTTAGAGTTTAATATATCGAACAATTGCACCGAAGCTTTTTTTATAGACTAATTAGTGGGGCCACAAAGGGCCAAAATAAGTTTTGTTTACTAACCGGGAGAAGGTGTTTTAAGCTAAACATTCGCAGGGTAGGAATGTGAAGCATGGCGCAGTTGGTATAGCTGTGCGACATTGTAGATTTGTTGTCCCGGGGTTCGAAGTCTTGAGTAGGCCGTCACTCAACTTTTTTCTTTTTTTTATATAATTTTTTTAAATATATTTTTTTATATTTTAACGTGATACAAGTGTTCTGTATATTAAAAAAACTATTTTTTCTTCGGGAAATAGCGAATAATATCTAATAAACGAAAAAATTTCGGATAATTTTCATTCATTTATTTATTTTAATTCATATTTTTTTTTAAACTTCTTTTCAATATTTTAAAGCAAATAAAGTATTCTATAAGTGAAAAGAATTATTTTTCTTTGTGAAGGAGCGAATAATGACTGAAAAAGGGACAAAAGTCGTATCAGGAGGCGCGCAAACATCACACCCCGTAACTCCCTATAATATTAACCTATAAATTTCAAATTCCGCCAAAAATTAGAGTTTAATATATCGAACAATTGCACCGAAGCTTTTTTTTATAGACTAATCAGTGGGGCCACAAAGGGCCAAAATAAGTTTTGTTTACTAATAGGGAGGAGGTGTTTTAAGCTAAACATTCGCAGGGTAGGAATGTGAAGCATGGCGCAGTTAGTATAGCTGTGAGGCATTATAGATTTGTTGTCCCGGGGCCATGGGTTCGAAATCCTGAGAGGGCCGACACTCAATTTCCTTCGTTTTTTTTATATAATTTTTTTAAATATATTTTTTGATATTTTAACGTGAATCAAGTGTTCTGTATATTAAAAAAACTATTTTTTCTTCGGGAAATAGCGAATAATAGCTAATAAACGGAAAAATTTCGGATAATTTTCATTTATTTATTTATTTTAATTTATATTTATTTTTTAAATTGTTTTCAATATTTTAAAGCGAATAAAGTATTGTATATGTGAAAAGAATTATTTTTCTTTGTGAAGGAGCGAAAAATGACTGAAAAAGGGACAAAAGTCGTATCAGGAGGCGCGCACACATCACACCCTGTAACTCCCTATAATAATAACATATAAATTTCAAACTCCGCCCAAATTTAGAGTTTAATATATCGAACAATTGCACCGAAGCTTTTTTTTATAGACTAATTAGTGGGGCCACAAAGGGCCAAAATAAGTTTTGTTTACTAACCGGGAGGAGGTGTTTTAAGCTAAACATTCGCAGGGTAGGAATGTGAAGCATGGCGCAGTTGGTATAGCTGTGTGGCATTGTAGATTTGTTGTCCCGGGGCCATGGGTTCGAAATCCTGAGAGGGCCGACACTAAATTTCCTTCTTTTTTTATATAATTTTTTTAAATATATTTTTTGATATTTTAACGTGAATCAAGTGTTCTGCATATTAAAAAAACTATTTTTTCGTCGGGAAATAGCGAATAATAGCTAATAAACGGAAAAATTTCGGATAATTTTCATTTATTTATTTATTTTAATTTATATTTATTTTTTAGCTTGTTTTCAATATTTTAAAGCGAATAAAGTATTGTATATGTGAAAAGAATTATTTTTCTTTGTGAAGGAGCGAAAAATGACTGAAAAAGGGACAAAAGTCGTATCAGGAGGCGCGCACACATCACACCCTGTAACTCCCTATAATATTAACCTATAAATTTCTAACTCCGCCCAAATTTAGAGTTTAATATATCGAACAATTGCACCGAAGCTTTTTTTTATAAACTAATTAGTGGGGCCGCAAAGGGCCAAAATAAATTTTGTTTACTAACCGGGAGGAGGTGTTTTAAGCTAAACATTCGCAGGGTAGGAATGTGAAGCATGGCGCAGTTGGTATAGCTATGTGGCATTGTAGATTTGTTGTCCCGGGGCCATGGGTTCGAAATCCTGAGAGGGCCGACACTCAATTTCCTTCTTTTTTTTATATAATTTTTTTAAATATATTTTTTGATATTTTAACGTGAATCAAGTGTTCTGTAAATTAAAAAAACTATTTTTTCTCCGGGAAATAGCGAATAATAGCTAATAAACGGAAAAATTTCGGATAATTTTCATTTATTTATTTATTTTAATTCATATTTTTTTTTAAACTTCTTATCAATATTTTAAGGCAAATAAAGTATTCTATATGAGAAAAGAATTATTTTTCTTTGTGAAGGAGCGAATAATGACTGAAAAAGGGACAAAAGTCGTATCAGGAGGCGCGCACACATCACACCCCGTAATTCCTTATAATATTAACCTATAAATTTCAATTTCCGCCAAAAATTAGAGTTTAATATATCGAACAATTGCACCGAAGCTTTTTTTTATAGACTAATCAGTGGGGCCTCAAAGGGCCAAAATATGTTTTGTTTACTAATAGGGAGGAGGTGTTTTAAGCTAAACATTCGCAGGGTAGGAATGTGAAGCATGGCGCAGTTGGTATAGCTGTGTGACATTATAGATTTGTTGTCCCGGGGCCATGGGTTCGAAATCCTGAGAGGGCCGACACTCAATTTCCTTCGTTTTTTTAAATATATTTTTTGATATTTTAACGTGAATCAAGTGTTCTGTATATTAAAAAAACTATTTTTCCTTCGGGAAATAGCGAATAGTAGCTAATAAACGGAAAAATTTCGGACAATTTTCATTTATTTATTTATTTTAATTCATATTTTTTTTAAAACTTCTTTTCAATATTTTAGAGCGAATAAAGTATTCTATATGTGAAAAGAATTATTTTTCTTTGTGAAGGAGCGAATAATGACTGAAAAAGGGACAAAAGTCGTATCAGGAGGCGCGCTCACATCACACCCCGAAACTCCCTATAATATTAACCTATAAATTTCAAACTCCACCCAAAATTAAAGTTTAATATATCGAACAATTGCACCGAAGCTTTTTTTTATAGACTAATTAGTGGGGCCACAAAGGGCCAAAATAAGTTTTGTTTACTAACCGGGAGGAGGTGTTTTAAGCTAAACATTCGCAGGGTAGGAATGTGAAGCATGGCGCAGTTGGTATAGCTGTGTGGCATTGTAGATTTGTTGTCCCGGGGCCATGGGTTCGAAATCCTGAGAGGGCCGACACTCAATTTTTTTCTTTTTTTTATATAATTTTTTTAACTATATTTTTTGATATTTTAACGTGAATCAAGTGTTCTGTATGTTAAAAATCTATTTTTTCTTCGGGAAATAGCGAATAATAGCTAATAACCGAAAAATTTCTCATAATTTTCATTTATTTATTTATTTTAATTTATATTTATTTTTTAACTTCTTTTCAATATTTTAAAGCGAATAAAGTATTCTATATGTGAAAAGAATTATTTTTCTTTGTGAAGGAGCGAATAATGACTGAAAAAGGGACAAAAGTCGTATCAGGAGGCGCGCTCACATCACACCCCGAAACTCCCTATAATATTAACCTATAAATTTCAAACTCCACCCAAAATTAAAGTTTAATATATCGAACAATTGCACCGAAGCTTTTTTTTATAGACTAATTAGTGGGGCCACAAAGGGCCAAAATAAGTTTTGTTTACTAACCGGGAGGAGGTGTTTTAAGCTAAACATTCGCAGGGTAGGAATGTGAAGCATGGCGCAGTTGGTATAGCTATGTGGCATTGTAGATTTGTTGTCCCGGGGCCATGGGTTCGAAATCCTGAGAGGGCCGACACTCAATTTCCTTCTTTTTCTTATATAATTTTTTTAAATATATTTTTTGATATTTTAACGTGAATCAAGTGTTCTGTAAATTAAAAAAACTATTTTTTCTCCGGGAAATAGCGAATAATAGCTAATAAACGGAAAAATTTCGGATAATTTTCATTTATTTATTTATTTTAATTCATATTTTTTTTTAAACTTCTTATCAATATTTTAAGGCAAATAAAGTATTCTATATGAGAAAAGAATTATTTTTCTTTGTGAAGGAGCGAATAATGACTGAAAAAGGGACAAAAGTCGTATCAGGAGGCGCGCACACATCACACCCCGTAATTCCTTATAATATTAACCTATAAATTTCAATTTCCGCCAAAAATTAGAGTTTAATATATCGAACAATTGCACCGAAGCTTTTTTTTATAGACTAATCAGTGGGGCCTCAAAGGGCCAAAATATGTTTTGTTTACTAATAGGGAGGAGGTGTTTTAAGCTAAACATTCGCAGGGTAGGAATGTGAAGCATGGCGCAGTTGGTATAGCTGTGTGACATTATAGATTTGTTGTCCCGGGGCCATGGGTTCGAAATCCTGAGAGGGCCGACACTCAATTTCCTTCGTTTTTTTAAATATATTTTTTGATATTTTAACGTGAATCAAGTGTTCTGTATATTAAAAAAACTATTTTTCCTTCGGGAAATAGCGAATAGTAGCTAATAAACGGAAAAATTTCGGACAATTTTCATTTATTTATTTATTTTAATTCATATTTTTTTTAAAACTTCTTTTCAATATTTTAGAGCGAATAAAGTATTCTATATGTGAAAAGAATTATTTTTCTTTGTGAAGGAGCGAATAATGACTGAAAAAGGGACAAAAGTCGTATCAGGAGGCGCGCTCACATCACACCCCGAAACTCCCTATAATATTAACCTATAAATTTCAAACTCCACCCAAAATTAAAGTTTAATATATCGAACAATTGCACCGAAGCTTTTTTTTATAGACTAATTAGTGGGGCCACAAAGGGCCAAAATAAGTTTTGTTTACTAACCGGGAGGAGGTGTTTTAAGCTAAACATTCGCAGGGTAGGAATGTGAAGCATGGCGCAGTTGATATAGCTGTGTGGCATTGTAGATTTGTAGTCCCGGGGTCATGGGTTCGAAATCCTGAGAGGGCCGACACTCAATTTTTTTCTTTTTTTTATATAATTTTTTTAACTATATTTTTTGATATTTTAACGTGAATCAAGTGTTCTGTATGTTAAAAATCTATTTTTTCTTCGGGAAATAGCGAATAATAGCTAATAACCGAAAAATTTCTGATAATTTTCATTTATTCATTTATTTTAATTTATATTTATTTTTTAACTTCTTTTCAATATTTTAAAGCGAATAAAGTATTCTATATGTGAAAAGAATTATTTTTCTTTGTGAAGGAGCGAATAATGACTGAAAAAGGGACAAAAGTCGTATCAGAATGCGCGCACACATCACACCCCGTAACTCCCTATAATATTCTATAATATTAACCTATAAATTTCAAACTCCGCCCAAAATTAGAGTTTAATATATCGAACAATTGCACCGAATTTTTTTTTTATAGACTAATCAGTGGGGCCACAAAGGGCCAAAATAAGTTTTGTTTACTTACAGGGAGGAGGTGTTTTAAGCTAAACATTCGCAGGGTAGGAATGTGAAGCATGGCGCAGTTGGTATAGCTGTGAGGCATTATAGATTTGTTGTCCCGGGGCCATGGGTTCGAAATCCTGAGAGGGCCGACACTCAATTTCCTTCGTTTTTTTTATATAATTTTTTTAAATATATTTTTTGATATTTTAACGTGAATCAAGTGTTCTGTATATTAAAAAAACTATTTTTTCTTCGGGAAATAGCGAATAATAGCTAATAAACGGAAAAATTTCGGATAATTTTCATTTATTTATTTATTTTAATTTATATTTATTTTTTAGCTTGTTTTCAATATTTTAAAGCGAATAAAGTATTGTATATGTGAAAAGAATTATTTTTCTTTGTGAAGGAGCGAAAAATGACTGAAAAAGGGACAAAAGTCGTATCAGGAGGCGCGCACACATCACACCCTGTAACTCCCTATAATATTAACCTATAAATTTCTAACTACGCCCAAATTTAGAGTTTAATATATCGAACAATTGCATCGAAGCTTTTTTTTATAAACTAATTAGTGGGGCCGCAAAGGGCCAAAATAAATTTTGTTTACTAACCGGGAGGAGGTGTTTTAAGCTAAACATTCGCAGGGTAGGAATGTGAAGCATGGCGCAGTTGGTATAGCTATGTGGCATTGTAGATTTGTTGTCCCGGGGCCATGGGTTCGAAATCCTGAGAGGGCCGACACTCAATTTCCTTCTTTTTTTTATATAATTTTTTTAAATATATTTTTTGATATTTTAACGTGAATCAAGTGTTCTGTAAATTAAAAAAACTATTTTTTCTCCGGGAAATAGCGAATAATAGCTAATAAACGGAAAAATTTCGGATAATTTTCATTTATTTATTTATTTTAATTCATATTTTTTTTTAAACTTCTTATCAATATTTTAAGGCAAATAAAGTATTCTATATGAGAAAAGAATTATTTTTCTTTGTGAAGGAGCGAATAATGACTGAAAAAGGGACAAAAGTCGTATCAGGAGGCGCGCACACATCACACCCCGTAATTCCTTATAATATTAACCTATAAATTTCAATTTCCGCCAAAAATTAGAGTTTAATATATCGAACAATTGCACCGAAGCTTTTTTTTATAGACTAATCAGTGGGGCCTCAAAGGGCCAAAATATGTTTTGTTTACTAATAGGGAGGAGGTGTTTTAAGCTAAACATTCGCAGGGTAGGAATGTGAAGCATGGCGCAGTTGGTATAGCTGTGTGACATTATAGATTTGTTGTCCCGGGGCCATGGGTTCGAAATCCTGAGAGGGCCGACACTCAATTTCCTTCGTTTTTTTAAATATATTTTTTGATATTTTAACGTGAATCAAGTGTTCTGTATATTAAAAAAACTATTTTTCCTTCGGGAAATAGCGAATAGTAGCTAATAAACGGAAAAATTTCGGACAATTTTCATTTATTTATTTATTTTAATTCATATTTTTTTTAAAACTTCTTTTCAATATTTTAGAGCGAATAAAGTATTCTATATGTGAAAAGAATTATTTTTCTTTGTGAAGGAGCGAATAATGACTGAAAAAGGGACAAAAGTCGTATCAGGAGGCGCGCTCACATCACACCCCGAAACTCCCTATAATATTAACCTATAAATTTCAAACTCCACCCAAAATTAAAGTTTAATATATCGAACAATTGCACCGAAGCTTTTTTTTATAGACTAATTAGTGGGGCCACAAAGGGCCAAAATAAGTTTTGTTTACTAACCGGGAGGAGGTGTTTTAAGCTAAACATTCGCAGGGTAGGAATGTGAAGCATGGCGCAGTTGATATAGCTGTGTGGCATTGTAGATTTGTAGTCCCGGGGTCATGGGTTCGAAATCCTGAGAGGGCCGACACTCAATTTTTTTCTTTTTTTTATATAATTTTTTTAACTATATTTTTTGATATTTTAACGTGAATCAAGTGTTCTGTATGTTAAAAATCTATTTTTTCTTCGGGAAATAGCGAATAATAGCTAATAACCGAAAAATTTCTCATAATTTTCATTTATTTATTTATTTTAATTTATATTTATTTTTTAACTTCTTTTCAATATTTTAAAGCGAATAAAGTATTCTATATGTGAAAAGAATTATTTTTCTTTGTGAAGGAGCGAATAATGACTGAAAAAGGGACAAAAGTCGTATCAGAATGCGCGCACACATCACACCCCGTAACTCCCTATAATATTCTATAATATTAACCTATAAATTTCAAACTCCGCCCAAAATTAGAGTTTAATATATCGAACAATTGCACCGAATTTTTTTTTTATAGACTAATCAGTGGGGCTACAAAGGGCCAAAATAAGTTTTGTTTACTTACAGGGAGGAGGTGTTTTAAGCTAAACATTCGCAGGGTAGGAATGTGGCGCATGGCGCAGTTGGTATAGCTGTGTGGCATTGTAGATTTGTTGTCCCGGGGCCATGGGTTCAAAATCCTGAAAGGGCCGACACTCAATTTCCTTCTTTTTTTTATATAATTTTTTTAAATATATTTTTTGATATTTTAACGTGAATCAAGTGTTCTGTATATTAAAAAAACTATTTTTTCTTCGGGAAATAGCGAATAATAGCTAATAAACGGAAAAATTTCGGATAATTTTCATTTATTTATTTATTTTAATTTATATTTATTTTTTAAATTGTTTTCAATATTTTAAAGCGAATAAAGTATTGTATATGTGAAAAGAATTATTTTTCTTTGTGAAAGAGCGAAAAATGACTGAAAAAGTGACAAAAGTCGTATCAGGAGGCGCGCACACATCACACCCTGTAACTCCCTATAATAATAACATATAAATTTCAAACTCCGCCCAAATTTAGAGTTTAATATATCGAACAATTGCACCGAAGCTTTTTTTTATAGACTAATTAGTGGGGCCACAAAGGGCCAAAATAAGTTTTGTTTACTAACCGGGAGGAGGTGTTTTAAGCTAAACATTCGCAGGGTAGGAATGTGAAGCATGGCGCAGTTGGTATAGCTGTGTGGCATTGTAGATTTGTTGTCCCGCGGCCATGGGTTCGAAATCCTGAGAGGGCCGACAGTCAATTTCCTTCTTTTTTTTTATATAATTTTTTTAAATATATTTTTTGATATTTTAACGTGAATCAAGTGTTCTGTATATTAAAAAAACTATTTTTTCTCCGGGAAATAGCGAATAATAGCTAATAAACGGAAAAATTTCGGATAATTTTCGTTTATTTATTTATTTTAATTTATATTTATTTTTTAAATTGTTTTCAATATTTTAAAGCGAATAAAGTATTGTATATGTGAAAAGAATTATTTTTCTTTGTGAAGGAGCGAAAAATGACTGAAAAAGGGACAAAAGTCGTATCAGGAGGCGCGCACACATCACACCCTGTAACTCCCTATAATATTAACCTATAAATTTCAAACACCGCCCAAATTTAGAGTTTAATATATCGAACAATTGTACCGAAGCTTTTTTTTATAGACTAATTAGTGGGGCCACAAAGGGCCAAAATAAGTTTTGTTTACTAACCGGGAGGAAGTGTTTTAAGCTAAACATTCGCAGGGTAGGAAAGTGAAGCATGGCGCAGTTGGTATAGCTGTGCGGCATTGTAGATTTGTTGTCCCGGGGTTCGAAGTCCTGAGTAGGCCGTCACTCAACTTTTTTCTTTTTTTTATATAATTTTTTTAAATATATTTTTTTTATATTTTAACGTGATACAAGTGTTCTGTATATTAAAAAAACTATTTTTTCTTCGGGAAATAGCGAATAATATCTAATAAACGAAAAAATTTCGGATAATTTTCATTCATTTATTTATTTTAATTCATATTTTTTTTTAAACTTCTTTTCAATATTTTAAAGCAAATAAAGTATTCTATAAGTGAAAAGAATTATTTTTCTTTGTGAAGGAGCGAATAATGACTGAAAAAGGGACAAAAGTCGTATCAGGAGGCGCGCACACATCACACCCCGTAACTCCCTATAATATTAACCTATAAATTTCAAACTCCGCCCAAATTTAGAGTTTAATATATCGAACAATTGCACCGAAGCTTTTTTTTATAGACTAATTAGTGGGGCCACAAAGGGCCAAAATAAGTTTTGTTTACTAACCGGGAGGAGGTGTTTTAAGCTAAACATTCGCAGGGTAGGAATGTGAAGCATGGCGCAGTTGGTATAGCTGTGTGGCATTGTAGATTTGTTGTCCCGGGGCCATGGGTTCGAAATCCTGAGAGGGCCGACACTAAATTTCCTTCTTTTTTTTATATAATTTTTTTAAATATATTTTTTGATATTTTAACGTGAATCAAGTGTTCTGCATATTAAAAAAACTATTTTTTCTTCGGGAAATAGCGAATAATAGCTAATAAACGGAAAAATTTCGGATAATTTTCATTTATTTATTTATTTTAATTTATATTTATTTTTTAGCTTGTTTTCAATATTTTAAAGCGAATAAATTATTGTATATGTGAAAAGAATTATTTTTCTTTGTGAAGGAGCGAAAAATGACTGAAAAAGGGACAAAAGTCGTATCAGGAGGCGCGCACACATCACACCCTGTAACTCCCTATAATATAAACCTATAAATTTCAAACTCCGCCCAAATTTAGAGTTTAATACATCGAACAATTGCACCGAAGCCTTTTTTTATAAACTAATTAGTGGGGCCGCAAAGGGCCAAAATAAATTTTGTTTACTAACCGGGAGGAGGTGTTTTAAGCTAAACATTCGCAGGGTAGGAATGTGAAGCATGGCGCAGTTGGTATAGCTGTGTGGCATTGTAGATTTGTTGTCCCGGGGCCATGGGTTCGAAATCCTGAGAGGGCCGACACTCAATTTCCTTCTTTTTTTTTATATAATTTTTTTAAATATATTTTTTGATATTTTAACGTGAATCAAGTGTTCTGTATATTAAAAAAACTATTTTTTCTCCGGGAAATAGCGAATAATAGCTAATAAAAGGAAAAATTTCGGATAATTTTCATTTATTTATTTATTTTAATTCATATTTTTTTTTAAACTTCTTATCAATATTTTAAGGCAAATAAAGTATTCTATATGTGAAAAGAATTATTTTTCTTTGTGAAGGAGCGAATAATGACTGAAAAAGGGACAAAAGTCGTATCAGGAGGCGCGCACACATCACACCCCGTAACTCCCTATAATATTAACCTATAAATTTCAATTTCCGCCAAAAATTAGAGCTTAATATATCGAACAATTGCACCGAAGCTTTTTTTATAGACTAATCAGTGGGGCCACAAAGGGCCAAAATAAGTTTTGTTTACTAATAGGGAGGAGGTGTTTTAAGCTAAACATTCGCAGGGTAGGAATGTGAAGCATGGCGCAGTTGGTAAAGCTGTGTGGCATTATAGATTTGTTGTCCCGGGGCCATGGGTTCGAAATCCTGAGAGGGCCGACACTCAATTTCCTTCGTTTTTTTTATATAATTTTTTTAAATATATTTTTTGATATTTTAACGTGAATCAAGTGTTCTGTATATTAAAAAAACTATTTTTCCTTCGGGAAATAGCGAATAGTAGCTAATAAACGGAAAAATTTCGGACAATTTTCATTTATTTATTTATTTTAATTCATATTTTTTTTAAAACTTCTTTTCAATATTTTAGAGCGAATAAAGTATTCTATATGTGAAAAGAATTATTTTTCTTTGTGAAGGAGCGAATAATGACTGAAAAAGGGACAAAAGTCGTATCAGGAGGCACGCTCACATCACACCCCGAAACTCCCTATAATATTAACCTATAAATTTCAAACTCCACCCAAAATTAAAGTTTAATATATCGAACAATTGCACCGAAGCTTTTTTTTATAGACCAATTAGTGGGGCCACAAAGGGCCAAAATAAGTTTTGTTTACTAACCGGGAGGAGGTGTTTTAAGCTAAACATTCGCAGGGTAGGAATGTGAAGCATGGCGCAGTTGATATAGCTGTGTGGCATTGTAGATTTGTAGTCCCGGGGTCATGGGTTCGAAATCCTGAGAGGGCCGACACTCAATTTTTTTCTTTTTTTTATATAATTTTTTTAACTATATTTTTTGATATTTTAACGTGAATCAAGTGTTCTGTATGTTAAAAATCTATTTTTTCTTCGGGAAATAGCGAATAATAGCTAATAAACGGAAAAATTTCTGATAATTTTCATTTATTTATTTATTTTAATTTATATTTATTTTTTAACTTCTTTTCAATATTTTAAAGCGAATAAAGTATTCTATATGTGAAAAGAATTATTTTTCTTTGTGAAGGAGCGAATAATGACTGAAAAAGGGACAAAAGTCGTATCAGAATGCGCGCACACATCACACCCCGTAACTCCCTAAAATATTCTATAATATTAACCTATAAATTTCAAACTCCGCCCAAAATTAGAGTTTAATATATCGAACAATTGCACCGAAGCTTTTTTTTATAGACTAATCAGTGGGGCCACAAAGGGCCAAAATAAGTTTTGTTTACTTACAGGGAGGAGGTGTTTTAAGCTAAACATTCGCAGGGTAGGAATGTTGCGCATGGCGCAGTTGGTATAGCTGTGTGGCATTGTAGATTTGTTGTCCCGGGGCCATGGGTTCAAAATCCTGAAAGGGCCGACACTCAATTTCCTTCTTTTTTTTATATAATTTTTTTAAATATATTTTTTGATATTTTAACGTGAATCAAGTGTTCTGTATATTAAAAAAACTATTTTTTCTTCGGGAAATAGCGAATAATAGCTAATAAACGGAAAAATTTCGGATAATTTTCATTTATTTATTTATTTTAATTCATATATTTTTTTTAAACTTCTTTTCAATATTTTAAAGCAAATAAAGTATTCTATATGTGAAAAGAATTATTTTTCTTTGTGAAGGAGCGAATAATGACAGAAAAAGGGACAAAAGTCGTATCAGGAGGCGCGCACACATCACACCCCGTAACTCCCTATAATATTAACCTATAAATTTCAAACTCCGCCCAAAATTAGAGCTTAATATATCGAACAATTGCACCGAAGCTTTTTTTATAGACTAATCAGTGGGGCCACAAGGGGCCAAAATAAGTTTTGTTTACTAATAGGGAGGAGGTGTTTTAAGCTAAACATTCGCAGGGTAGGAATGTGAAGCATGGCGCAGTTGGTATAGCTGTGTGGCATTGTAGATTTGTAGTCCCGGGGTCATGGGTTCGAAATCCTGAGAGGGCCGACACTCAATTTTTTTCTTTTTTTTATATAATTTTTTTAACTATATTTTTTGATATTTTAACGTGAATCAAGTGTTCTGTATGTTAAAAATCTATTTTTTCTTCGGGAAATAGCGAATAATAGCTAATAAACGGAAAAATTTCGGATAATTTTCATTTATTTATTTATTTTAATTTATATTTATTTTTTAAATTGTTTTCAATATTTTAAAGCGAATAAAGGATTGTATATGTGAAAAGAATTATTTTTCTTTGTGAAGGAGCGAATAATGACTGAAAAAGGGACAAAAGTCGTATCAGAAGGCGCGCACACATCACACCCCGTAACTCCCTATAATATTAACCTATAAATTTCAAACTCCGCCCAAAATTAGAGTTTAATATATCGAACAACTGCACCGAAGCTCTTTTTTATAGACTAATCAGTGGGGCCACAAAGTGCCAAAATAAGTTTTGTTTACTAATAGGGAGGAGGTGTTTTAAGCTAAACATTCGCAGGGTAGGAATGTGAAGCATGGCGCAGTTGGTATAGCTGTGTAGCATTATAGATTTGTTGTCCCGGGGCCATGGGTTCGAAATCCTGAGAGGGACGACACTCAATTTCCTTCGTTTTTTTTATATAATTTTTTTAAATATATTTTTTGATATTTTAACGTGAATCAAGTGTTCTGTATATTAAAAAAACTATTTTTTCTTCGGGAAATAGCGAATGATAGCTAATAAACGGAAAAATTTCGGATAATTTTCATTTATTTATTTATTTTAATTTATATTTATTTTTTAAATTGTTTTCAATATTTTAAAGCGAATAAAGTATTGTATATGTGAAAAGAATTATTTTTCTTTGTGAAAGAGCGAAAAATGACTGAAAAAGGGACAAAAGTCGTATCAGGAGGCGCGCACACATCACACCCTGTAACTCCCTATAATAATAACATATAAATTTCAAACTCCGCCCAAATTTAGAGTTTAATATATCGAACAATTGCACCGAAGCTTTTTTTTATAGACTAATTAGTGGGGCCACAAAGGGCCAAAATAAGTTTTGTTTACTAACCGGGAGGAGGTGTTTTAAGCTAAACATTCGCAGGGTAGGAATGTGAAGCATGGCGCAGTTGGTATAGCTGTGTGGCATTGTAGATTTGTTGTCCCGGGGCCATGGGTTCGAAATCCTGAGAGGGCCGACACTAAATTTCCTTCTTTTTTTTATATAATTTTTTTAAATATATTTTTTGATATTTTAACGTGAATCAAGTGTTCTGTATATTAAAAAAACTATTTTTTCTTCGGGAAATAGCGAATAATAGCTAATAAACGGAAAAATTTCGGATAATTTTCATTTATTTATTTATTTTAATTTTTATTTATTTTTTAGCTTGTTTTCAATATTTTAAAGCGAATAAAGTATTGTATATGTGAAAAGAATTATTTTTCTTTGTGAAGGAGCGAAAAATGACTGAAAAAGGGACAAAAGTCGTATCAGGAGGCGCGCACACATCACACCCTGTAACTCCCTATAATAATAACCTATAAATTTCAAACTCCGCCCAAATTTAGAGTTTAATATATCGAACAATTGCACCGAAGCTTTTTTTTATAGACTAATTAGTGGGGCCACAAAGGGCCAAAATAAGTTTTGTTTACTAACCGGGAGGAGGTGTTTTAAGCTAAACGTTCGCAGGGTAGGAATGTGAAGCATGGCGCAGTTGGTATAGCTGTGTGGCATTGTAGATTTGTTGTCCCGGGGCCATGGGTTCGAAATCCTGAGAGGACCGACACTTCCTTCTTTTTTTTATATAATTTTTTTAAATATATTTTTTGATATTTTAACGTGAATCAAGTGTTCTGTATATTAAAAAAACTATTTTTTCTCCGGGAAATAGCGAATAATAGCTAATAAACGGAAAAATTTCGGATAATTTTCATTTATTTATTTATTTTAATTCATATTTTTTTTTAAACTTCTTATCAATATTTTAAGGCAAATAAAGTATTCTATATGTGAAAAGAATTATTTTTCTTTGTGAAGGAGCGAATAATGACTGAAAAAGGGACAAAAGTCGTATCAGGAGGCGCGCACACATCACACCCCGTAACTCCCTATAATATTAACCTATAAATTTCAATTTCCGCCAAAAATTAGAGATTAATATATCGAACAATTGCACCGAAGCTTTTTTTTATAGACTAATCAGTGGTTCCACAAAGGGCCAAAACAAGTTTTGTTTACTAATAGGGAGGAGGTGTTTTAAGCTAAACATTCGCAGGGTAGGAATGTGAAGCATGGCGCAGTTGGTATAGCTGTGTGGCATTATAGATTTGTTGTCCCGGGGCCATGGGTTCGAAATCCTGAGAGGGCCGACACTCAATTTCCTTCGTTTTTTTTATATAATTTTTTTAAATATATTTTTTGATATTTTAACGTGAATCAAGTGTTCTGTATATTAAAAAAACTATTTTTTCTTCGGGAAATAGCGAATAATAGCTAATAAACGGAAAAATTTCGGATAATTTTCATTTATTTATTTATTTTAATTTATATTTATTTTTTAAATTGTTTTCAATATTTTAAAGCGAATAAAGTATTGTATATGTGAAAAGAATTATTTTTCTTTGTGAAAGAGCGAAAAATGACTGAAAAAGGGACAAAAGTCGTATCAGGAGGCGCGCACACATCACACCCTGTAACTCCCTATAATAATAACATATAAATTTCAAACTCCGCCCAAATTTAGAGTTTAATATATCGAACAATTGCACCGAAGCTTTTTTTTATAGACTAATTAGTGGGGCCACAAAGGGCCAAAATAAGTTTTGTTTACTAACCGGGAGGAGGTGTTTTAAGCTAAACATTCGCAGGGTAGGAATGTGAAGCATGGCGCAGTTGGTATAGCTGTGTGGCATTGTAGATTTGTTGTCCCGGGCCATGGGTTCGAAATCCTGAGATGGCCGACACTCAATTTTTTTCTTTCTTTTATATAATTTTTTTAAATATATTTTTTGATATTTTAACGTGAATCAAGTGTTCTGTATATTAAAAAAACTATTTTTTCTTCGGGAAATAGCGAATAATAGATAATAAATGGAAAAATTTCGGATAATTTTCATTTATTTATTTATTTTAATTCATATTTTTTTTTAAACTTCTTATCAATATTTTAAAGCAAATAAAGTATTCTATATGTGAAAAGAATTATTTTTCTTTGTGAAGGAGCGAATAATGACTGAAAAAGGGACAAAAGTCGTATCAGGAGGCGCGCACACATCACACCCCGTAACTCCCTATAATATTAACCTATAAATTTCAAACTCCGCCCAAAATTAGAGTTTAATATATCGAACAATTGCACCGAAGCTTTTTTTTATAGACTAATCAGTGGGGCCACAAAGGGTCAAAATAAGTTTTGTTTACTTACAGGGAGGAGGTGTTTTAAGCTAAACATTCGCAGGGTAGGAATGTGGCGCATGGCGCAGTTGGTATAGCTGTGTGGCATTGTAGATTTGTTGTCCCGGGGCCATGGGTTCAAAATCCTGAAAGGGCCGACACTCAATTTCCTTCTTTTCTTTATATAATTTTTTTAAATATATTTTTTAATATTTTAACGTGAATCAAGTGTTCTGTATATTAAAAAAACTATTTTTTCTTCGGGAAATAGCGAATAATAGCTAATAAACGGAAAAATTTCGGATAATTTTAATTTATTTATTTATTTTAATTCATATTTTTTTTTTAAACTTCTTTTCAATATTTTAAAGCAAATAAAGTATTCTATATGTGAAAAGAATTATTTTTCTTTGTGAAGGAGCGAATAATGACAGAAAAAGAGACAAAAGTCGTATCAGGAGGCGCGCACACATCACACTTCGAAACTCCCTATAATATTAACCTATAAATTTCAAACTCCGCCCAAAATTAGAGTTTATATATCGAACAATTGCACTGAAGCTTTTTTTATAGACTAATTAGTGGGGCCACAAAGGGCCAAAATAAGTTTTGTTTACTAACCGGGAGGAGGTGTTTTAAGCTAAACATTCGCAGGGTAGGAAAGTGAAGCTTGGCGCAGTTGGTATAGCTGTGTGGCATTGTAGATTAGTTTTCCCGGGGCCAGGAGTTCGAAATCCTGAGAGGGCCGACACTCAATTTTTTTCTTTTATTTATATAATTTTTTTAAATATTTTTTTTGATATTTTAACGTTAATCAAGTGTTCTGAATATTAAAAAAAATATTTTTTCTTCGGGAAATAGCGAATAATATCTAATAAACGGAAAAATTTCGGATAATTTTCATTTATTTATTTATTTTAATTTATATTTATTTTTTAACTTCTTTTCAATATTTTAAAGCGAATAAAGTATTCTATATGAGAAAAGAATTATTTTTCTTTGTGAAGGAGCGAATAATGACTGAAAAAGGGACAAAAGTCGTATCAGGAGGCGCTCACACATCACACCCCGTAACTCCCTATAATATTAACCTATAAATTTCAAACTCCGCCCAAAATTAGAGTTTAATATATCGAATAATTGCACCGTAGCTTTTTTTATAGACTAATTAGTGGGGCCACAAAGGGCCAAAATAAGTTTTGTTTACTAACCGGGAGGAGGTGTTTTAAGCTAAACATTCGCAGGGTAGGAATGTGGCGCATGGCGCAGTTGGTATAGCTGTGTGGCATTGTAGATTTGTTGTCCCGGGGCCATGGGTTCAAAATCCTGAAAGGGCCGACACTCAATTTCCTTCTTTTTTTTATATAATTTTTTTAAATATATTTTTTGATATTTTAACGTGAATCAAGTGTTCTGTATATTAAAAAAACTATTTTTTCTTCGGGAAATAGCGAATAATAGCTAATAAACGGAAAAATTTCGGATAATTTTCATTTATTTATTTATTTTAATTCATATATTTTTTAAACTTAATTTCAATATTTTAAAGCAAATAAAGTATTCTATATGTGAAAAGAATTATTTTTCTTTGTGAAGGAGCGAATAATGACTGAAAAAGGGACAAAAGTCGTATCAGGAGGCGCGCACACATCACACTTCGAAACTCTCTATAATATTAACCTATAAATTTCAAACTCCGCCCAAAATTAGAGTTTAATATATCGAACAATTGCAGCGAAGCCTTTTTTTATAGACTAATTAGTGGGGCCACAAAGGGCCAAAATAAGTTTTGTTTACTAACCGGGAGGAGGTGTTTTAAGCTAAACATTCGCAGATTAGGAAAGTGAAGCATGGCACAGTTGGTATAGGTGTGTGGCATTGTAGATTTGTTTTCCCGGGGCCAGGAGTTCGAAATCCTGAGAGGGCCGACACTCAATTTCCTTCTTTTCTTTATATAATTTTTTTAAATATATTTTTTGATATTTTAACGTGAATCAAGTGTTCTGTATATTAAAAAAACTATTTTTTCTTCGGGAAATAGCGAATAATAGCTAATAAACGGAAAAATTTCGGATAATTTTAATTTCTTTATTTATTTTAATTCATATTTTTTTTTAAAACTTCTTTTCAATATTTTAAAGCAAATAAAGTATTCTATATGTGAAAAGAATTATTTTTCTTCGTGAAGGAGCGAATAATGACAGAAAAAGAGACAAAAGTCGTATCAGGAGGCGCGCACACATCACACTTCGAAACTCCCTATAATATTAACCTATAAATTTCAAACTCCGCCCAAAATTAGAGTTTATATATCGAACAATTGCACTGAAGCTTTTTTTATAGACTAATTAGTGGGGCCACAAAGGGCCAAAATAAGTTTTGTTTACTAACCGGGAGGAGGTGTTTTAAGCTAAACATTCGCAGGGTAGGAAAGTGAAGCTTGGCGCAGTTGGTATAGCTGTGTGGCATTGTAGATTAGTTTTCCCGGGGCCAGGAGTTCGAAATCCTGAGAGGGCCGACACTCAATTTTTTTCTTTTATTTATATAATTTTTTTAAATATTTTTTTTGATATTTTAACGTTAATCAAGTTTTCTGAATATTAAAAAAAATATTTTTTCTTCGGGAAATAGCGAATAATAGCTAATAAACGGAAAAATTTCGGATAATTTTCATTTATTTATTTATTTTAATTCATATTTTTTTTAAACTTCTTTTCAATATTTTAAAGCGGATAAAGTATTCTATATGTGAAAAGAATTATTTTTCTTTGTGAAGGAGCGAATAATGACTGAAAAAGGGACAAAAGTCGTATCAGGAGGCGCGCTCACATCACACTTCGAAACTCCCTCTAATATTAACCTATAAATTTCAAACTCCGCCCAAAATTAGAGTTTAATATATCGAACAATTGCACCGTAGCTTTTTTTATAGACTAATTAGTGGGGCCACAAAGGGCCAAAATAAGTTTTGTTTAAAAAACCAGGAGGAGGAGTTTTAAGCTAAACATTCGCAGGGTAGGAAAGTGAAGCTTGGCGCAGTTGGTATAGCTGTGTGGCATTGTAGATTTGTTGTCCCGGGGCCATGGCTTCGAAATCCTGAGAGGGCCGACACTCAAGTTCATTCTTTTTTTTATATAATTTCTTTAAATATATTTTTTGATATTTTAACGTGAATCAAGTGTTCTGTATATTAAAAAAACTATTTTTTCTTCGGGAAATAGCGAATAATAGCTAATAAACGGAAAAATTTCGGATAATTTTCATTTATTTATTTATTTTAATTTATATTTATTTTTTAACTTCTTTTCAATATTTTAAAGCGAATAAAGTATTCTATATGAGAAAAGAATTATTTTTCTTTGTGAAGGAGCGAATAATGACTGAAAAAGGGACAAAAGTCGTATGAGGAGGCGCGCACACATCACACCCCGAAACTCCCTCTAATATTAACCTATAAATTTCAAACTCCGCCAAAAATTAGAGTTTAATATATCGAACAATTGCACCGAAGCTTTTTTTTATAGACTAATTAGTGGGGCCACAAAGGGCCAAAATAAGTTTTGTTTACAAACCGGAGGAGGTGTTTTAAGCTTAACATTCGCAGGGTAGGAATGTTAAGCATGGCGCAGTTGGTATAGCTGTGTGGCATTGTAGATTTGTAGTCCCGGGGCCATGGGTTCGAAATCCTGCGAGGGCCGACACTCAATTTTTTTCTTTCTTTTATATAATTTCTTTAAATATATTTTTGGATATTTTAACGTGAATCAAGTGTTCTGTATATTAAAAAAACTATTTTTTCTTCGGGAAATAGCGAATAATAGCTAATAAACGGATAAATTTCGGATAATTTTCATTTATTTATTTATTTTAATTTATATTTTTTTTTAAACTTCTTTTCAATATTTTAAAGCGAATACAGTATTCTATATGTGAAAAGAATTATTTTTCTTTGTGACCGAGCGAATAATGACTGAAAAAGGGACAAAAGTCGTATGAGGAGACGCGCACACATCACACCCCGAAACTCCCTATAATATATATATATATTTTTTTTTTTTTTTTTTTAAATTACGCCCGCCATTGTCTTCTCAGACATAAGGCGTCTTGCAGTCCAATACAATACTGAAGTAGCTCCAGAAGGTGAGAGGGCACAAAAGTCATCAGAGGAACGAATGTCAAGAAGAGAGGGGCAATCTAATAAATGCTCCCCAGTCATTGGCGAAGTGTTACAGAGCACACAAAGAGGTGAATTGACCAAGTTAATTTTAAATAAATGGGCCTGTAAGTAGTCGTGTCCGGTAATTAATCTAAGGCAAGCAACTCCCTCAGCTCTGGGAAGGAGGGAAAGGTGAGAGCGCTGCTGGTCATCAAGAAGGCTAGCCCAGGATTTTCCATAAGCTAAGTCCTTAAGAGCAGATATTGCTCTGTGCCTGCATTTGCTCTTAAGAAGCCGCCTTGCATTTCTAAGAGGAACTGGATGAGAAGATGGATGCAGTGCTGAAGCCTCTCTAGTCAACATGTCAGCCCGTTCATTTCCGTAAATGCCACAGTGGCCAGGGATCCACTGGAGGACTACCTCTCTTCCAGAACAAAGAAGAGAATCAATGCGTTGTTTACACTTAAATTCGAGTTCAGAGGGATATAAATTATATTCAGAAATGGTCTGAATAGCAGCCTGAGAATCGACAAAGATAACAATGTTTTGTTCAGATGGTTCACCAATAGCTGTAATAGCCATAAGGATTGCAAACACTTCTCCATCAAAATTATCTGCCCAAGTGTCAAGAGGTTCTCTAAGGCTGAAATATTTGGAGTAAGCACCAGCTCCAGCTCTACCAGTTAAAAAAGTGGCGGATCCATCAGTAAAAACCTGCAGCCATTGCTCGTAAGGGTATCTCTCGTGTATAGTGGCCAGAGCGATAGGATACAATTCGGTCTGGTGGATGTCCGATTTCCGAACAGGCAGTACCAAGTCGAATCTGGCAGTGACATATCTCAGAAGGCCCGTAAAAACAGGTGGCCTATAGATGCAAAGTTTGGAGTTGGAGATCTCAAAGATCTCTGCAAGTCTCCGGTACTCAAAAAGAAAGGAATGTTGAGATTTAAGTCTAGTTTGAGGAAGATGGTAGTACGGCCAAAAGTGCTCCTTTCTCAACAATCTTTCACCAAGAGAAAGGACAGCATAAGTTCGTTTGTCAGATAAATTATAAATTTCTGTCTGTAGCTGCATGGCAGAAATAGGGGTTGAGATCGCAGAACCAGTGATGAGCCTTAGTGCTTTGTTTTGAATCAAATCGAGTTTTGATAACGCACTGTCCGAGGCAGTAACAAGGATTTCTGAACCATAGTCAAATACTGGTTTAATGTAAGAAGAAAAAGTGGAAGCAAGGACACTTTGGGATGAATCCCACTTTATTCCAGCGAGACGTTTCAATAGACCAAGGCGATTTGTCACGCTATCTGCCACTTGATTTATGTATTTAGTCCAGGTCAGTCTCGTATCAAGAGTTATGCCCAAGTAGGTAGCACAATCGGTCCGACCCAGAGTACTATTTTTGTATACCAAGTTAACATTAAACTTTTTGGTACTATGGGTAAAAAGTTCAAAATTTGTCTTTTCCGGGTTAACCTTGAATTCGTTGTCCAGGGTCCAGGTTGCCAGAGCTTCTAAAGCCAAATTGAGTGTTTTCTCCAGCATAGAGATATCAGAGCCAGTAGACCAAATAACAAGGTCATCGGCATACAACAATGATTCAGTCTCTGGAACAGCATTTTTAATGGAGCTCAAAAGGTCATTTACCATAATATTAAAGAGGACAGGTTGCCTATAATATTAACCTATAATTTTCAAACTCCGCCAAAAATTAGAGTTTAATATATCGAACAATTGCACCGAAGCTTTTTTTTATAGACTAATTAGTGGGGCCACAAAGGGTCAAAATAAGTTTTGTTTACTAACCGGGAGGAGGTGTTTTAAGCTAAGCATTCGCAGGGCAGGAACGTGAAGCATGGCGCAGTTGGTATAGCTGTGTGGCGTTGTAGATTTGTTGTCCCGGGGCCATGGGTTCGAAATCCTGTGAGAGCTGACGCTCAATTTTTTTCTTTTTTTTATATAATTTTTTTAAATATATTTTTTGATATTTTAACGTGAATCAAGTGTTCTGTATATTAAAAAAACTGTTTTTTCTTCGGGAAATAGCGAGTAATAGCTAATAAACGGAAAAATTTCTGATAATTTTCATTTATTTATTTATTTTAATTTATATTTATTTTTTAACTTCTTTTCAATATTTTAAAGCGAATAAAGTATTCTATATGTGAAAAGAATTATTTTTCTTTGTGAAGGAGCGAATAATGACTGAAAAAGGGACAAAAGTCGTTTGAGGAGGCGCGCACACATGACACCCCGAAACTCCCTATAATATTAACCTATAAATTTAAAACTCCGCCAAAAATTAGAGTTTAATATATCGAACAATTGCACCGAAGCTTTTTTTTATAGACTAATTAGTGGGGCCACAAAGGGACAAAATAAGTTTTGTTTACTAACCGGGAGGAGGTGTTTTAAGCTAAGCATTCGCAGGGTAAGAATGTGAAGCATGGCGCAGTTGGTATAGCTGTGTGGCGTTGTAGATTTGTTGTCCCGGGGCCATGGGTTCGAAATCCTGAGAGAACCGACACTCATTTTTTTTCTTTTTTTTATATAATTTTTTTAAATATATTTTTTGATATTTTAACGTGAAACAAGTGTTCTGTACATTAAAAAAACTATTTTTTCTTCGGGAAATAGCGAGTAATAGCTAATAAACGGAAAAATTTCGGATAATTTTCATTTATTTATTTATTTTAATTTATATTTATTTTTTAACTTCTTTTCAATATTTTAAAGCGAATAAAGTATTCTATATGTGAAAAGAATTATTTTTCTTGGTGAAGGAGCGAATAATGACTGAAAAAGGAACAAAAGTCGTATGAGGAGGCGCGCACACATCACACCCCGAAACTCCCTATAATATTAACCTGTAAATTTCAAACTCCGCCCAAAATTAGAGTTTAATATATCGAACAATTGCACCGAAGCTTTTTTTTATAGACTAATCAGTGGGGCCACAAAGGGCCAAAATAAGTTTTGTTTACTAACCGGGAGGAGGTGTTTTAAGCTAAACATTCGCAGGGTAGGAAAGTGAAGCATGGCGCAGTTGGTATAGCTGTGTGGCGTTGTAGATTTGTTGTCCCGGGGCCATGGGTTCGAAATCCTGAGAGAGCCGACACTCAATTTTTTCTTTTTTTTATATAATTTTTTTAAATATATTTTTTGATATTTTAACGTGAAACAAGTGTTCTGTATATTAAAAAAACTATTTTTTCTTCGGGAAATAGCGAATAATAGCTAATAAACGGATAAATTTCGGATAATTTTCATTTATTTATTTATTTTAATTGATATTTTTTTTAAACTTCTTTTCAATATTTTAAAGCGGATAAAGTATTCTATTTGTGAAAAGAATTATTTTTCTTTGTGAAGGAGCGAATAATGACTGAAAAAGGGACAAAAGTCGTATCAGGAGGCGCGCTCACATCACACCCCGAAACTCCCTATAATATTAACCTATAAATTTCAAACTCCGCCCAAAATTAAAGTTTAATATATCGAACAATTGCACCGAAGCTTTTTTTTATAGACTAATTAGTGGGGCCACAAAGGGCCAAAATAAGTTTTGTTTACTAACCGGGAGGAGGTGTTTTAAGCTAAACATTCGCAGGGTAGGAATGTGAAGCATGGCGCAGTTGGTATAGCTGTGTGGCATTGTAGATTTGTAGTCCCGGGGCCATGGGTTCGAAATCCTGAGAGGGCCGACACTCACTTTTTTTCTTTCTTTTATATAATTTTTTTAAATATATTTTTTGATATTTTAACGTGAATCAAGTGTTCTGTATATTAAAAAAACTATTTTTTCTTCGGGAAATAGCGAATAATAGCTAATAAACGGATAAATTTCGGATAATTTTCATTTATTTATTTATTTCAATTTATATTTTTTTTTAAACTTCTTTTCAATATTTTAAAGCGAATAAAGTATTCTATATGTGAAAAGAATTATTTTTCTTTGTGAAGGAGCGAATAATGACTGAAAAAGGGACAAAAGTCGTATGAGGAGGTGCTCACACATCACACCCCGTAACTCCCTATAATATTAACCAATAAATTTCAAACTCCGCCCAAAATTAGAGTTTAATATATAGAACAATTGCACGCAGGCCCAGACTGGCCAGTAGGCAGACCGGGCAAATGCCCGGTGGGCCGGTCTGGCCTGAGGGCCGGTTGGGCTGAGCCACCAGGGCAAAAATATTTTTTTATACATTGCTTGAATTTAAAATAATATTGTGCAGATAATAATAATATTAAATAACATACGTATGATACATGTATTAATAATGATTTAATATACAGGGTGATTCTGACCATGCGTGCCACCCATTTTTTTCGAGAATGGAGCAAATGATCAGTTTGAAATAAAAAAAAATCTGATACCTAAATCGACCCCAAGGAATTCAATAGTGATATTGTTTATTCCCGGAAGTACCGGAATTTGAACACAATTTTGATTTTTTAACAGGAAACCTATATCTTATTTGGCTGGAGAGGGTTCTCGAGAAAAAGTAACTTTTACTTGAAATTGTTTTTTATATTTCTTACTGTTCTCAAGATAATAGATACGAAAAAAATCTGATTATTTACTTCAATTCATCATTTTTTAAAAAAATAATTAACTTGAATTATCAAAATCGCTTCAATTTTCATAAAACATGGAAAGAAAAGCACGAATGTTTTTTAATGAAATTATAAGACATTATGACGAAATTTTTTTTTTTTAGTGAATATGTCAAAATCTATTTAATATGTATTTTTTTCTTATCTATTATCGTGAAAATAGTAAGAGATATTAAAAAATATTTTAAGTAAAAGTTATTTCTTTTCAAAATCTCTCTCCAATGATGCCAAATAAGATATAGGTTTCAATTAAAAAAAATCAAAGTTGTGTTCAAATTCCGGTACTTCCGGCTACTTGCGGGAATTAACAATATCACTATTGAAAAGATTTTGGAACTTGTTGTTCTTCTTAGCAAATATGATAATACTTTGAAAGACCATTTGAAAGATTGTATTGAGAGCTTCATGAGTCTCAATACAATCTTCATGAGTCTCATGACAAAAAACTTCATAAGTCACAAAAGAGCAAAGGCAGAAAGTCTTTTTTTTAACGTTTCTTTCCAAATCCATCATTAATAAAATTATTCAATCAATTGAACAACTTATAACACAGAATATTAGTATGGAAGTGCAAGCAGCTGGTATGTTTTCTTTACAAGTGGATACAACACAGGATATTTCATGCTAAGATCAATGCTCAATTATAGTACGATATGTGAAGACGATCGTGTATATGAAAGACTTCTTGCTGTCGTAGAGTGTAAATCTTCAACTGGATAAAATATGTTTTTTTAGTGGATTCAGTTTTAAAGTCTTGTAATATAGATATAACAAAGTGCATCGGTAATTCAACTGACGGGGCTGCAAATATGCAAGGTGAATATAAAGGATTTTCTTCATGGCTTTCCAAAGAGTACCCTGGTCATATTCATGTGTGGTGTTATGCACATGTCCTAAATTTAGTTTTAGGAGATACCACGAATGCACTAATTGAAAGTGCATCGTTTTCAGCCTACTAAATAGCGTCGCAGTATTTTCCTGTGAATCACACCAACTCATGAACATCTGGGAACAAAGTAACGAGCACGGAAATAAAAAAAAGTTTCGCAACTATTGGAGAAACCCGTTGGTGGTTCAAAGATTCTGCATTAAAGAAAATTTTTGGTTCATTTTTATTACTGTAAAGCCGTTATATGTCACATTGATTACAAGTTTAGAAACTTTACAACAAAATTATTCTCATCAATATTTTAATTAACTACACTGCTCTCCCAATATTTGCAAACCTCCGGTTATTTAGACATCTTAAAAGCTTTTGGAATGGTATCACAAACGTGCTCAGAACTACAAAAAATAGAGAGAGATTTTAAAGGTGTACAAAAATTCGCAGACGATTAAATTATTCGCGCAAATAAAAAATTTGAATGAACTGAAATAGAAATTCAAACAAAGTTTCCAAAAAAAGATTGAAGAAAGGAAAATTGATGCCGGGTGAGACAGCGTCGAATGAAACATTTCTTGATGATGAAGCCACTGCATTTAAGATAAACGCCCATAACATTATTTTCAGCACAGTTGTAGCGTCAATGGAACGCTGTTTCCCTCAAATGGAAAATTGTACTCCGATTTTTTTTTATCTAGATCCGAAACGTTTCCCTGAAATATGTCTTAACAAGCTTCAATATGGCGAACTAAATGTGTTAAGCAAACTCTTGCTAAAATTTGACGAAACAGCTATAAGTGAAAATTTGCGGATTGAACTAAAAATTTTAGCTTTACATTGGGAAAAACTGAAAAATACAGACATAGAAGATTATAAAATAATCAGAGAAGATCATTCAAATGAAGATAAAAACGACTTTACTTTGGAAACGGAAGAAGTAAGTCTAAAATGTGAGACACGCAGTGCGTGCAAAAAATGTGTTATTTGTTGCTACAAGATATTACAGAGATTCAATTTATTGACCAATTCTTACAATTTAATTTATCTATCATTAAAATTTTTATTAACATTGTCAATAAGTCAGGTGACTTGTGAAAGGTGGCATTCTCCACATTAAAAGTAATTAAAAATCGAATGAGGAGTATTTTATCTTTGGATAAATTGAATGCTCTCATGGTGTTGGCAATGGAAAAAGATCTATTAATGAAATTAGATAGCGGCGACATAATCGATAAAGTGGCAGAAAATAGTGAGCTTCTTTAAAAGTCATTAAATTAAATTTTAATTTAATGACTTTTGAAGAAGCATTGAATCTATTTTTAAAAAAATGCATTTATGAATATTTCATGTATGTGTAATATAATAAATACTATTTTTTATTTACTCTTCATCTTTCACCTTCTTTTTGATTTTATCAACCTACATTTCCTCATAAGAACCATGTATTTTAAACTGAAATATATTCTGTAAAGGCTTATTAAGAAATTTTTATCTACTTTCTTTCTTCGATAAATTAACTTACGTTCATGAGAATTTATTAGTAAAAAATGCCTAAAAATGATGCATTAGGAGCCGGGCCGATATTTCTAAAATGCCCGGGCCGATCTTAGATCCCAGTCCGGGCCTGATTGCACGGTAGCTTTTTTTTATAGACTAATTAGTGGGGCCACAAAGGGCCAAAATAAGTTTTGTTTACTAATAGGGAGGAGGTGTTTTAAGCTAAACATTCGGAGGGTAGGAATGTGAAGCATGGCGCAGTTGGTATAGCTGTGTGGCATTGTAGATTTGTTGTCCCGGGGCCATGGGTTCGAAATCCTGAGAGGGCCGACACTCAATTTCCTTCTTTTTTTTATATAAGTTTTTCAAATATAATTTTTGATATTTTAACGTGAATCAAGTGTTCTATATATTAAAAAAACTGCTTTTTTTCGGGAAATAGCGAATAATAGCTAATAAACGGATAAATTTCGGATAATATTCATTTATTTATTTATTTTAATTTATATTTTTTTTTAAACTTCTTTTCAATATTTTAAAGCGAATAAAGTATTCTATATGAGAAAACAATTATTTTTCTTTGTGAAGGAGCGATTAATGACTGAAAAAGGGACAAAAGTCGTATCCGGAGGCGCGCACACATCACACCCCGAAACTCCCTATGCTTCACATTCGCATTCCTCGCCATGCTTCACATTCGCAGGGTAGGAATGTGAAGCATGGCGCAGTTGGTGTAGCTGTGTGGCATTGTAGATTTGTTTTCCCGGAGCCATGGGTTCGAAATCCTGAGAGGGCCGACACTCAACTTTTTTCTTTTTTTTATATAATTTTTTTAAATATATTTTTTGATATTTTAACGTGAATCAAGTGTTCTGTATATTAAAAAAACTATTTTTTCTTCGGGAAATAGCGAATAATAGCTAATAAACGGAAAAATTTCGGATAATTTTCATTTATTTATTTATTTTAAGTTATATTTATTTTTTAACTTCTTTTCAATATTTTAAAGCGAATAAAGTATTCTATATGTGAAAAGAATTATTTTTCTTTGTGAAGGAGCGAATAATACTGAAAAAGGGACAAAAGTCGTATGAGGAGGCACGCACACATCACACCCCGTAACTCCCTAAAATATTAACCTATAAATTTCAAACTCCGCCCAAAATTAAAGTTTAATATATCGAACAATTGCACTGAAGCTTTTTTTAATAGACTAATTAGTGGGGCCACAAAGGGTCAAAATAAGTTTTGTTTACTAACCGGGAGGAGGTGTTTTAAGCTAAATATTCGCAGGGTAGGAATGTGAAGCATGGCGCAGTTGGTATAGCTGTGTGGCATTGTAGATTTGTTGTCCCGGGGCCATGAGTTCGAAATCCTGAGAGGGCCGACACTCAATTTTTTTCTTTTTTTTTTATATAATTCTTTTAAATACAGTGATCTCTCACTTATGCACCACCTCTTTTATGCACCTTTTTCATTTATACGACGATTTTTATAGGTCCCAGAACATTAGATAAGAAAATAATGATAAACATCCTTCGTTTATGCGTCGCTCTAAATATAAATTTTTCACTTATGCACCGAAATTTAAAGCTAACATTTTAATTTTTTTATCCTTTAAGTATTTTTTTTCTTTAAAAAAAAGGTTTTAAATTAAAAATGAAGCAAATAAACAATCCTTATTACAGATAAAAAGAAATATGCAGTTAGATCCTATTGAATTTTCTTCCCCCTATGACCGTCTCATTTTTGCTGTTTCTGGAAAGACATTCTTTCTACAATTTAAGGACACCTGGAATATGAAAGAGACCGCTATCACTTACTTGCAGTCAGATGGGCATCATGAGTAAATAAAAGGAGGTGGTCCTTTTTGGTAACAGTAGTAATCGAACAACTTATTGAGCAGCATATTATGACGTCAAGTACTTTTCTTAGAAATTTATCATGTGATGTTTCATCCCCTCTCAAAAAACTCAATTTGTTTGTGAATTTTTTTTCTCAATTTAACTGTTCATTTATATCTAACTTGTGGAAGATGAGAACGTGATGGATGATGCTGACGAGGATGATAAAGTTCCTCCAAATCACACAGCAGTATTAGGAGCTTTAGACACTATTATTGACTATTTACAATTTAATTTTGCTTCTAAAACTCCCTTGTCCCTTTTATATGAACTGGAAAAAACCGTTTTTGAATAACGTCGGCAAAAACAAATACAAACCTGTATTAAGATTATTTTGTAAGAAAATAAATTGTCTTTAGGTATGTTAAATTTTTTCTTTGTATAATTATAGTAAATACCAAAACAGTATAAATATTAACATTTTATCTTTAGAAACAAATTTAGTCATACTGTCACTGCAATTTACATTGCGTTTTAGAATTTTGAAGTTTTTCACTTATGCGTCTCTTTCACTTCTGCGCTTTTTTCTGTTGGCCCCTTACACCGGTGCATAAGTGAGAGTTCACTGTATATTTTTGATATTTTAACGTGAATCAAGTGTTCTGTATATTAAAAAAACTATTTTTTCTTCGGGAAATAGCGAATAATAGCAAATAAACGGAAAAATTTCGGATAATTTTCATTTATTTATTTATTTTAATTTATATTTATTTTTTAACTTCTTTTCAATATTTTAAAACGAATAAAGTATTCTATATGTGAAAAGAATTATTTTTTTTGTGAAGGAGCGAATAATGACTGAAAAAGGGACAAAAGTCGTATCAGGAGGCGCGCACACATCACACCCCGTAACTCCCTCTAATATTAACCTATAAATTTCAAACTCCGCCCTAAATTACAGTTTAATATATCGAACAATTGTACCGAAGCATTTATTTATAGACTAATTAGTGAGCCCACAAAGGGCCAAAATAAGTTTTGTTTACTAATCGGGAGGAGGTGTTTTAAGCCAAATATTCGCAGGATTGGCATGAGAAGCGTGGCGCAGTTGGTAAAGTGGTGTGGTAAGTTAGATTTGTAGTCCCGGAAGCCCTGGGTACGAAACACTGCGAGGGTCGACTTTCAAACTAGTATTCTAATTTTTTTCAATATTATTTTTTCAATATATTTTTCTGTATTTTAAAGGGAATAATGTGTTCTGTATACAAAAATATCTATTTTTTCTTTGGAAAATAGCGAATAATAGCAAATAAACAGAAAAATTTCGGCTAATTTTAACTTAATAATTTATTTTATTTTATACTTTTTTTTAAACTTCTTTTTCAATATTTTAAAGCGAATAAAGTATTTTATACGCGAAAAGAATTATTTTTCTTTGTTAAAGAGCGAATGATGACTGAAAAAGGGACAAAAGTCGTATCAGAAGGCACGCGCACATCTCACCCCGTAACTCCCTATAATATTAACCTATAAATTTCAAACTCCGCCCAAAATTAGAGTTTAATATATCGAACAATTGTACCGAAGCATTTTTTTATAGACTAATTAGTGGGCCCACAAAGAGCCAAAATAAGTTTTGTTTACTAACCGGGAGGAGGTGTCTTAAGCCAAATATTCGCAGGCTTGGCATGTGAAGCGTCGCGCACTTGGTAAAACTGTGTGGCAAGTTAGACTTGTTTTCCCGAGTGCCATGGGTTCTAAACCCTGCGAGGGTAGACATTCAAGTTTTTTCTTTTTTTTTTTATATTATTTTTTTAAATATATTTTGTGATATTTTAACGTGAATCAAGTGTTCTGCATGTAAAAAAAACTTTTCTTTCTTTGGGAATAGCGAATAAATTTCGGATAATTTTTATTATTATTTTTTTAAATTTATATTATTTTTTTAACTTCTTTTCAGTATTTTAAAGCGAATAAAGTATTCTGTATGTGAAAAGAACTATTTTTATCTGTTAAAGAGCGATAATGGCTGAAAAAGGGACAGAAGTCTTATCAGGAGGCACGCGCACATCACACTCCGTAACTCCTTATAATATTAACCTATAAATTTCATACTCCGCCCAAATTTAGAGTTTAATGTATCGAACAATTGTACCGAAGGATTTTTTTATAGACCAATTAGTGGGCCCTCAATGGGCCAAAATAAGTTTTGTTTACAAACCGGGAAGTGTTTTAAGCCAAATATTCGCAGGGTTGGCATGTGAAGCGTGGCGCAGCTGGTAAAGCTGTCGGCAAGCTAGATTTGCAATTGCGGAGGCCCTGGGTACGAAACCCTGTGTGGGTCGACTTTCAAACTTTTTTTTATTATTTTTTTAACATATTTTTCGGTATTTTAAAGTGAATAATGTGTTCTGTATAAAAAAATATATATTTTTCTTTGCGAAATAGCGAATAATAGCTAACAAACGGTAAAATTTCGGCAAATTTTTACTTATATAGCTTTTTTTATTTTATACTTTTTTTTAAAACTTCTTTTTCAATATTTTAAAGCGAATAAACTGTTCTATATGTGAAAAGAATTATGTTTCTATGTTTCTTTGTAGTCTTCATCTGACTTACTATTTTTTTTTTTTGGCTCGGCTTTTTTTTATGATTGTTTGCGGTAATTTACCACCAGCTACAGAAACTGCCCCTGCACTGGCCGCATGACAATGCTTCCACTTTAATTAGTTTCTAATCTTTATTCTTTTTTGATCGTTAGGTTGCTATTTCTAGTAGTACTTCTCACAAGGCGATATTTAATATGCCATTTAGTATGTTATTTTGTGTTAATGCGACTATATATATATAGTCGAACAATGAAACAGGAGAGTATAAATTTTCAAAATAATTTCTTTTTATTCTTTCAAAAATAGGTAAGACATACACTGCACAATTTATAAAAGATCAAATGCATTTTTTAAATGGTCAAATAGGGATGCCAATTTCTAAACATTTATTGTTTCATAATTGACCTCAATAGCATTTTAACTTTTTTAATGAAATTATTTAAAATTTCTGTTTATTATAATTATTTTAATTTTCAAAAATTCATTTTCCCAAGAAAAATTATTTAAACTACTTTAAAGTTAAAAAAAAAGAAGAAAGAAAATGGATCAGTAATGTTTTAAATGCAGAAATGTAAACATTGAGGGGTGATAAATCCAAAAACAAAGCAAAGTTGATGTTTCTATTTTTTTCAATGCCATAAAGCAATTTATACACAAAAATCCCTGCAATTTCCAAGTGATACTTACCAAAAAAAATCTATAACCTATGTTCGAATTTATAATTACATTTGACATCCCAAAATAAAGCATAACTCTTTGTAACATACAAAAATAAAACTGAATACAAAACACAAGTACAATAAAAATTCAATACAATTTTAATCCTCTAACAGCATTTTTTAAACAAATGCAAATTTTAAATTTCAACAAGAATTAAATATCAAAAAGGAATTTTTAAATTTTTTTTTTACATTTTTTTTTTAAAAATGGAATATGTATATACAAAATAGTACACATGTATTTACAAATAATAAATTTTAAAAATCAAAAGTTTAACATTTCCTATCACCTTTAGAGTTAGAAAAAATTCCAAAGCAATTTCAAGAAATAAATTATTCAAATACAAAATCTTCCTATTGAAAAGAACTCAAGAACTCGCTTAACTTAATTATAAGAAAAAAGGAATGTGTAATATTTTTTAAGAAAAGATAATCAGGGTGTGTAGCCAGATTTTTCAACAAAATATAAACACCTTTTAAGTACTTTTTAAGCACTGAAAAAATATTTTTAAGCACTTTCCAAAAAAAAGTCATAACTAGGATCTGTGCATTAATAAAAAAAAAAATTTCTATCGTTTAAAGTTCTTAATTTATAAACATATAATTCAGAATTATTTTGATCATAATAAAATAATTAGTTTCCGATAAATATTGCAGAGAAAATTGTGAAAATCAGTCATTTTTTGTAATTTTGAACGAAATTCGACACAACGAAGAAATAATGTCTTTTTAAAAGATAAAAAATTCAGCACTTTTTACGAACCTCGAATAAAAAAAGCACCTTTAAGGGCTTTTAAAAAACGTAAATCAAATATAAGCACCTTTAAGCACTTTTTAAAAACGCTATGCACCCTGATAATAGAATAAACCATTGAACATGAGTCCTTTCCAATGGTTTGAGACTGAGCACTATCATTTTGCTTAACAATGTAGAGGATGCTTGTGCATATTAATAATCATAAATTTGTTGTAAATTTTTAATTTTAGACAAGAGGTTATAAAATGTTTATTAATTTATAAATTTTGTGGATTTATTAGTTTCTCCTTGATTTCGAGGTCAAAATTTTTATTTCATTATAACATTTAATCTTGACATATTGATTTAAAAAAAAAGATAACTACAACAGCATTAATACCTTTCAATTATTCATATTTGTTTGCTTATTTTAATTTCATGAAGAAAAAAAAAGAAATTTAGTAAAAGATTGATTAAATAATCAGTCAACATATTGATTTCAAAACAAGATATTTTACAGAAATCTAAGAACATAAAAAAAATCCAGGAGCTTATCCATGAAAAGCATTTATTAATTAGACAAGAGTACAAAATGACAGCAAATATTTCCTTATGATTTTTCAACAAAAAAAGATTAAATATTTATAGAAATAATCTTTATATCACAATAAGTTCAAAGTCCATTGAATTAGCATAGTTTCTAATATTCACAAAATGACTTTACTAGAGTAAGAATCATTTTGACAAAAACGAAATTAGGTATCGTAAGCCTCAATACAGTGTAAAAAATATTAAACATTTCAGTTATCTTTTTGAGAAATAGGATTTTAGTTTGAATATTCAGTTTTGTATAGTAAAAAAAATTTGATATGAATATTAAAAATAATTATCAAACTAAGTCAGCATTTAGCTGTGTGAAAGTTATTTCATGAAAACATTTTAACTGTGGTCAAAGTGAAAAAATATGTGTGTGTGTGTTTTTCTTAAATATTGAATTTCTATATTGTGCATTTTTGTAAAATAAATTAATAATGTAACAATCTACAAGATTTCAACAATACAAGATGTACAAGGTTTTTTTAATAATTTTTTTAATCAATACTGATTTTTATAACATCATAATAAAATAATATATACCATAAATATTGTCCTATTTGCAGCTTACTGATAAACAAAGACATTTTAACAAAGTAAAACACTTTTTACATTTGTATATTTCATTTTTAATTTATTTGCCAACAGTCCCATAAATTTTCAGTCCCATAAATTCATTCTTTAGAATTCAACGATAATACTTTAAATAATATGAAATATACAAATCTAATTGATACAATATATAAGTTTTGTATAACAATTCCTTTATTCATTCAAAAAATAGGCAGTTAAAATTCTCTCCAAACATTTAGGAAACTAAATAAAAGTCTTCATATATAGCGATTCTCCCATTCATTTAAAAAATAGACAGTTAAAACTCTTTCCCAATTTTAAGAAACTAAATAAAAATCTTCAGAATTATTTTCTATTCTGAAGAATAATTAAACAGACAAATATATTTCTTTACCCTAAAACCACAAAATCTCTTTCATACCAAATTAAATTCAATACTTTAAATTTTTAATTAAAAAAATTTTTTTTAAAAAAACATCGACAAATTAGAACATACACTAATAAAACTTTCACAAGCAACATTTCCAAGTAAACATCAAAAAGCTTTAAAAAAAACTGCCAGTTTTTTATATATATTAAAATGTTTGTTTAACAGCGGATAGAAATCACTCCTCATTGATTTTTGGAAATTTCTCGATACAAGTGGCACAAGAAATCAACATAAGATGGACTACCATCAACTCCTCTGTCTTCCACTAAAAATTGCCGAAATACAACTTCAAGTTTATCTCCTTGGACCATGATAGTAAGCTGAAAAATAAATGTATATCTTATTAAATTAAAAGAAATTTCAAGCTTATCTACTTGAATCATGATAGTAAACTGACAAATAAATGTATATCTTAATTAATGATTTAAGCTTATCTACTTGAATCATGATACTAAGCTGACAAATAAATGAATATATTAGTTAGTTAAAAACAACTTCAAGATTATCTACTTGAATCATGATAGTAAGTTGAAAAATAAATGAATATTTAAGATTCTGTCATTTAAAATTATTATAGTATAAAATTTTTAAAAGTTGTGTACATTAAAATTCAAACATTTTTACATCATTGTTAAATAAAATTATAAAGAAGAGAAAATAATTTAAACAACAATTATTTTCCTACAAGGATTTCACTTTAGATAAATAAATTTTAAAAATGTGTGCAAAACTTGTTGATGTTGCTTCAGTTTCAGAGATATGGCAGAAAAAAGTTTACACAAAAACCTTCTACTCTCCTCACTAGGGCCATACTTTAAAAATTGCAGTTTTCCAAATTTTGATGGTCATGAAACCAAATTCATAAAAGAAGGGTGCGTTTATTCCGAGAAAATATGTTTTAGTATGGTTTATTATTTTAAAATATCATCTGCTCAAATTTAGGGTCCTGGACCCATAAAGTAATTACATCATCAAGGTTCTGCTGTTTATAGACATTGCAATTTTAAGCTACACAAGATTTTAATTGCAAGTAACTAATTTTTTTGCTACTCTTTATGCTTTTACTGGATCGAAAAAAAAGCTGGTTTAAAAATAATAAATAAAAAATTAATAAAAGTTAACAAAAAAAATGTCTAGAATAAAATAGAATAATAACATACCCTCATGTACCATTGGCGATTTTCTTCAATCTCTTCGATGACTTGGCGAACCTTTTTTGATAAAGGTGTATTAAGCTCTGGTAAAGAAGTCTACCGGAAAAAAGAGAGAAACTTTTAGCATTAATAAAATCTTTTATTTAATAATTGGCATATTAAGAAGAATCTTCTAATTATTTTAACTCATTTTAGAAATTACAAAAAATTACAAATACAGTTTAAATGAAATACTACTGTGGCAACTAAGACATTGTAGGAATAAAAACTCAGAAACAATATCAAAAATAAGATGGTTGGCATAAGCATTTATGTGAAAAATGTAATTGTATTAATATCAAAATATCTTTTTAGGAACTTCCATAATTAGGTCCATAACTAGTGCTTGTCCTTAGAGCTCCCATTCCATCAGCCTTTCAATGGGTCAATAAAATGAGTACCAGGTTAAGTATTTGGCTGACCACCCCACCAAATCAACAGAGTCTGCTCCCCAGAGTTCAGCCTCAAAAAAATTGATAAGGGCACAGTAGGCTTTGGCTTTCCTTGAGCTGTTACACCAATGAGTTTTGTTGAAACCTCAATAATTTCAGGTGTTTTTTTTTAAATTACTTAATAAAAAACCAACATAAGAAGATATAAAAAGGGACTTTAACACATCATATATTAAAACAGATACAAAACATTTCATAACAAAAACATTTTTTAAAAGTTTTATATTATCAATTAATAAATTTTTTGACCTAACAAAGTAATTCCATACATATGCTATCAATTTGATAGTTACAGTAATAATAAATCTTTTTTACAATTACAAGATCTAAGCTATTAATATTTAATTTGATTAAATGCAAATAGAAAAAAAAACAATTAAAATAAACTTGTAATAGTATAGATATTTAATTTCTATGAAAACTAGTTATTATTATTTTTTGTAACTCTAAAAGAAGAATTAAAAGCCTTCTGCATTGCATTTTCTTTGAAACACAAAGTGAAAATCACGAATTAAGAGAGCTAGCTAATAGTTTTTTTTTCAATTGATTTTTTTGATTATGACTGTCATATGAAACTGAGTGTCGGTTGAATGTTTAGTAGTGAAAATTAATGCATTTTCTCACAGTTTTCCCATGAAAACTCTCAATGGCTGTAACTATCATATTTTTTTCCTGTTTCCAGTGCGAATGACAGAATGTTACATTTTTTTCAAAGAATTACTGAATTAACAAAAAAATGCATTACCATACTTTGTACTAATAATGTTTCCTTTTTTTTAAAAAAATTAAAAAGTGCAAGACAGCTATAGTCCTCACTTGCTTACATGTCGCCAAAAACTCAGACAGTTATAGCCATCATTTTGCAGCAACCTCTTAAACTTGTTTTATTCCAATGAAAATGAACCACATACAAACAGAAATAATGTGCGATTTTATCTAAAATCTTATTAGATTCAAATGTTAAAAAAAATGCACTCTTAACAAAAAGCTGTTA
Organism: Parasteatoda tepidariorum; assembly: GCF_982258835.1. Lineage (NCBI taxonomy): Eukaryota > Metazoa > Arthropoda > Arachnida > Araneae > Theridiidae > Parasteatoda > Parasteatoda tepidariorum. The sequence goes on from NC_141760.1 coordinate 105,334,384, forward strand.
GGAGAATAATATTTATCAGTTTAGATTAACGATATTCATTTATTTTTAAAATATAAAAAAAATTTATACAATAAAATGCTTTTTCTTACCTTTTGTTTGTCAATCAGATTTGTGCATTGAACCCTTAGAACATTTTGCAACAAAATTAAACTTATTTTAACAAAAGGCTGTCAGATGAATGATATTCATTAGTTTAGATAAATGATATTAATTAGTTTAGATTAATGATATTCATTAGTTTAGATTAATGATACTTATTTATTTATAAAATATAAAAAAAATATACAATAAAATGATTTCATTACCTTTTGTTTGTCAATTAGATTTGTGCTTTGAACCCCTAGAACATTTTGCAACCAATCCGGACTTATTGCTTGTCCTATCCACAGGAACATATAAATACCATTTTCTAAAAATAGAAATTAAATTATTAATTTTAAATCACATATAAGTTTATAGATGCAAAAAATTACATTATCATTATATCATAATTAGTTATTAATCAAATTATTATTATTAATAATTATTAATCAAATATTATAAATCATTATTATTTAATTATTATTACATTATTATTTAATTATTATTCCATTATTATTTAATTATTATTACATTATTATTTATTAAATTATTATAACCATTATTATTAATCCTTCATAGAAGCAAAAAATTACAAAAAACTATTCAATTAAGAAAGAAAATAACTTAATGACTAAGAGCGATTTGTTCTACAATAATTAAACAATACATTTCAAAGTAACAATAATTCAACAAGAAAGAAACACAAATGCTGCTTTACAGCAGCATAATTAGATAAAATACATGAAGATAAAATACAAAATCACTTAATCATTAAATTTTCAGAATTTAAATGTCATTCTACAGTTTGAAAACCGTTTCACCTAAATTACTGACAAATAAATTTACAAAGACGGTGACCCTGCTTACAATTGTTACATAAGCAACATAAGTAACTCGAAAATAATGTTTTTTACTGCAAAATTTTCTAAACCTAACTGATTTCAAAACCTTATTGATTTGCAGAAATTTTAAACTTTTTAACTTTAAATCTAGATTAAACTAAGTTCATATAAGCTGCTCACAATCACTCAGGAAAAAAAAAATCCTCCGACTTTTCCAGACTGATTTTACTCACTTTTGCAATTGATGACAATTACATAATTATTCGATTTTCAGTTTTTTTTTATACATGTAAACAAAGTATGTATAATACTTTCACTTTACTTTATCTAGAAGTGGTAAAATAAACGATTTCTTTTTTAAATTATACAAAAATAAACAGATTAAACAAATTACAAGAATTCAGACTTGACTCAGAAAGAATTCAAAACAATATACACTTTTTTTTTAACTTTATTCTTCTGCAATGTATGACAAATTTTTTAAATAGTAATTTTTATTAATGTAAGAAACAATTGTTGTCAGTTAGTAAAAAATATCTATAGTTAAGTAATGTTTTGTTTTCTTTATAATGAAGACAAACATTTTTGATTGTGCACTGTTTTTAAAAAATGTTAAATAATTTTTTTGCTTAAACTTTCTTCTTAAAACTGATACATTATTTTTAAAATTCTTAAAATATAAATTAATAAGGTGAAAAAAAAACTTTTTAAAAGTGTTTATTGATTAAAAAAAAGAAAGTAAACAAAAAAACTATACATTAAAGAATAGCTTTACCCAACAAATACGCTCCATTGTCATGTAACTTTTCAATTGAACATCTGATTGGATTAGGAGAATCATCCCCATCAGGATTAACTTCATGCTAAAATGATAACAAATACTATAAGTATTTTCTTGCTATTTCATTTAAAAATAAATAAATAAGCTTTTAGATTAACTATACACTTAAAATAAAATGAGAAAATAGTTTTTAAGATACATTTTTTAAACATTTAAATAATAAAAAAACTGTAAAATTTTACAATTACAGACAACATAAATATTTCACTCATAGGCAGTAATTTAATTAAAATGTGTATTAAAAAATAAATACTATTATCTATTAGTTTTTAAATAAATGTACTAATGTTAATTTCTTTAATGCTGTTTTAATGCAATGCTTATATTATAATTCTTAAAACCATAAATCTAAGAACTAAGAATAACAATTATTGCTTAAATAAGAAATATAAAAATCATGTCTAACTTATACACCTTGAAAACAAGTATTCAAAATTTTCGTATATGAATATTTCTTCTTGTAAATGAATTTTTCTTTCTTTTTAAATCTTCTTAATTTTTAATAATTAAATAAAATTGCAATTAATTTAAAAAATTAATTCAATGATAAAATTAGCTATATTTCAGTCAGCTTATGCATCAGCAGATTTTTTTTATGATGAAAAATTTTTCTTTTGAAATTTTTTAGAAAAGTTTTGGCATTTGACTTGCTTCAAACAAAACTGATTACTATACAATAAAGAAAACGAAGGAAATAAAAATAAAAATATGACCACCAAAGCTTCTCCCTTAATTAGAGATGGTTTTGTTTTTATGGCTACCGAGGCCGGTACCCCCTGAAGACGTCGGCTTCGGTGGTCATATTTTTATTTCCTTCGTTTTCTTTATTGTTACTTTTTTCTGAAATTTCTGCTGCTTTTTAACGCATTTTTTTCAAAGAAGTTTTTTCTATTTAGAATTAAAAATATTTCTGTTTTCTTTTAGTACTGATTACTATACAATCAGTGATACATTGCAACATTAACTAGAATAATGGACATGAATTGGATTGAATGACTTGTTTAATGTTACAAGAGCAACTTCTTGACAATTTAATGCTTAGGAATTTGAATTGGATTGAGAAGAAAGATGATTTTGATGTGTTTAAATATCTGCTAAATAGTTAGAGACGGGACACATTTGTAACAAGGAGGAATATTTGGACAAATTTGAATCTTTAAATTATGCATAAAAAATATAAAAAATCGTATTTTTTTTATTTTTTATTTCCGTATAATTTTTACTGTTTGTTTTCTACATATTTCAGTTTTTTCTCCCAGTTTTCTGAATTAAATAATAAAAAATGCATAACAAGAATTTAGATTAAAAACAGGTAAGGGGTGAAGATGTCTTAAATCCCTTGTAAGAAAGTTTGGAAAATATAATGTATGATAGTTAATACATTTTATTTTTAAATTAAACGTTTTAAATAATGTTTTTATCCTTTTTCCCTCAACATTGAATTCATGGCCATAAAATCATCAAAAAATGAAAATAACAGGGAAGGAATCAGTAGAAAACTGTGTTGAAAAAACAAATGGCAGATTTAGGAGGAATCAGCAGCAAGTGTTTAAAGGTTTGATTTCTCTACCCATAGCAAAGTAATTTATCTAAGCTTGTTTACCCAAGTATAAATCTAGTCTCATGTTTTTGTAACAAACCTTGAACATGGCTGAGGAGTATTATGTGTGAATAATAAATGTAAAAGTTGCTATAAATACCTTATAATCAAATTTAGAAATAATTAACAAAATTATAAGCCCAAAAAAATACTTACAAGAGGAATCAGAGTTGGATAAAAGTAAGTGGCAGTACTCTTAATGTCCATACTATTTACAGCAATCATGGAAAAACTTTTATCATCTAATGTCATGTCAGGACCTGTAAAAAGATTGTATAATAAATTAGAAATTGTAAAAAAAAAATCAAAATTGTTATTAAAATACAAATAAAATTAGTTTTAGTAAATTACTTTTTTTAACATTAAAACAAATTCTCTGATAATATAATAAATAATTTAACAAATAAACTCTCAATTTAGTGTCAATAAGGTAAAATAAATTAAATCTAAAGAAAATTCTCTTAAATGATGCAGCACTTTATAACATTTATTATTTAATATTATTATACACTATACCAAGGGCTAAGATTATCAATTTTATCTATTACTGTAGAAAAATTTCTCTTTCCAGATCTTCATTTTCTAAGGTTGTGCATGACTTAGTGCCAAAATATTATTAATTGGAATAAAAAATAAAAGACTGAGAGATTAGATCCAGCAAAGATATAAATCTTAACATTTACCGTATATCCTGGTGTATAAGTTGAGTTTTTACACTCCCAAAATTTTACATTAATATACATGTATCTAGTATATATCCCACAATATAAACCTACCGCAAAGTATATTTTTACAAATTTGATGGTCCACATAACTAAAATAGTTGACAAATGCAGGTATAAAATATTTCTGAAGATATCTGTTAGGAATGCAGTTTAAAAAAATATTTTAAAAACTGCAAAAATATGAAATATAAGAGGGATAACTCACCTCCTGCGAGGGCATCACTTCTAAGTAAGCAGTTGATCATCAGAGGGAGAAGTTTTAAAGCTTCAGGCAGAATAAGTTGCCCGGAAGATGAATTTGTGGCACAATGTTTTCTATAACAAGACAGAATTTTCACACCACGGTTCAACAAACTGCTTTTAATTTGTTGAGGGTTATGATCTAGCATTTGCTTTAAAGCTAGAAAAACAAATGTGTTTTTTGTCACTAAATTGAAAAATACATTACATAAATAATATTATATTAAATGCATAACATTCTAAAGGGTAAAAAAAACTCAGTACAAATCATTATATTATTGTATATTTAATTTTAAAATGTTTCAACTTAAATTAGCTCATAATAAAAAATCATGAACAAACTGGCTAAAAATTAACGTAAATTTATAAAGCAAATTAACAAAAATTTATCAAGATTTTTATTTCCAAAAAGAAATCATAATCCAATAAGTAAAACTAATTCAACTGATTTTTAATATAAATAAGGATAGTGTTTTATGTTGCTACATAGTTAAAAAAAATTCTTGTTTCTTTGTTAATACTAGTAAATGTGAAAGAAAACCTTTGTTGTTTATAAATTTAATCAGAGGAATCATCATCAAATACCAACCATATGTCTTCTTAGGGTACTAAGAGAAATCCCTATAATTGAATTGAGTTATAGTGAAAATAATCATGTATCGTAATACAGTACCAGAGAAGGTGAATTTTTAAAGAAACAGATGAAAGACATTGTTGATGAGCAATTCTCTCAAAAGCTTCAATGTTATCAGTATATTTCTAGAAGCAAGTTGTTTTGATTTAAATAAATGGTGGTCATGAGTCTAAAAACTAAAGAAATTTCAATATTATCATCAAGATAGTCACAAACACTCAGGAAAAAAAATTTCCTGATTTTTGTAACCCGTGCCATAAATTTTATTATTTATTTTTCAGTTACACCAAATTAAAATACATAAGACATGTTATAAAACAACTATTAGTGTTATTAGAATTGATTAAAATAAAAAAAAAAATTTAAAAAATAAAGCAAAATTAATTTTTTTAAAAAAAATATAGGATTTTTAGAAACCTCCAGCATTATTTCCGACTTTTTAGGCATTAAGTTCCCTGATTTTTTTTTCAGATTGGTTAAATTCCCTGTTCTGTGATTACACTGATTCTATTTTTTGATATTTCACAGGGTTCCCCCTCAATTTCAGAAAAAAAAATTCCCTGACTTTCTCAGGTATATCATGTAAATTTTAATGAAAATTGAAACCATATTTTCATCAGAAAACTATGATTCCTTTATTTGTAATGTGAAATATTAGATTTTCAGTGTAAAAAAAATCTTATAGAATGAGGATCGGATCATTTCAGTTTGAGTTAAATGTGAAATTTTTATAACAAATAATTGTAATAGATGTTAGAATTATTTAATTCGAATTTCAATAACTGATTACTGTTACTGTCAATTTTAAGACTGGTTATTTTCTAGGTATGATATAGGAATATTCCAGGTTTTTGTAAAAAAAAAAAATTACAACTTTCCCTGATTTTTAGAGTTAAAATAAAATTCACTGACAATTCCAGATTTTCCCTGACCCGTGAGGACCCTGATTTCATTACAATAAGTGACATATTCAATTAATTGATGAGCTTACAAATTGGCAGGTACAATAAAAAATTATTCGCTCAAAAAAAATTTGAGATAATAATAAGACTTTGGGTAGGGATGCACAACCTGCGGCCCACCGACTGTTGATGTGCGGCCCAGGGGAGCTTCTGAAGGCAATAAAATATTTCTTTAATTAAAATATTTTATTCAATTTTATATTACTACATAAAATGCATATATTTTTTGCACTTTCTGCAGCATATATATATGATTAATTAATTATTGTGAAAAATGAAAAAAGTGTTTTAAAAAAAAGTAACAGTTTCTTCAGTTTTAAATAAATTCAAATAATTAAAAATATTTAATTTTCAGCAAATATGTAATTAACTTAACTGATAAAAATATTTAGTGCTTAGAACACTAATGTTATACGAAAATTATCATATTTGCTGCTAACATGACTAAATATGCTTGCAGCCCTTCGTTAATCTACCTGCTGTGAAAGTGGCCCTTCACTCAAAAAGGTTGTGCACCCCTAACTTAGGGAAATTTTTTAAGCGATCAAACATTTGAGTAGAACACCCCATACCTTGTTTAGAAAAGAAATTTATTATAGTGTCCATTTCTGAACACTTGAACACATCAGGCATACTGACTGAAGTAGGAATAGCAAGGTTGTGAACTCTTATCAACCTTTCTCCAGTGCAGGTTGTGTAGAGCAGGGCAGCCTGTATGAAGACAGTCTCATTCTCGGCTAACTTATCATCATAAGCAAATTCAACGGTTATTGACTTGTGACAATCTATTGCACTCAACTCTATGTCTGTCGCATTGGACATGTAAAAGTTGCCATAGTAAAAAACTGGGCTGATACCTGATACAAAGCAAATAAAAAGGTTTTAAAATTATAAATAGGTAATATTGCATTCATGACAGTTAATAAATAATAAAACTACAACAAGAGAAAATAATAACTACAATACAGATTTACATTAATGTCTTTAGTTTTTTTAGGGAAGGAAAAATGAGGTAGAAAATTGTTTAACCCATTTTCGGGCAAAGGTGCACAAATGCACTAATTCAATAAATATTTTTTTATTAACACTATGACGCATATTTTTCACTGCTATTATCAAGGTTTTTAAAAAATTAATAGTAATTCAATCGGAGTAAACACTTTCTGTTGAGAAATTTTTTAACTATTAAAGTTTTCTCTAAACTTAAAATGGTTATTGACAAATGTATAATTATTCCTTTTAAGATTTATCATTATGTTTTTATGATGGATTAAAATCAAAAGTCAGTAAATAAAATAAATAAAAAAAAAAACTTCATAAAAAAAACAAGCGTTCAACTAAATGGTTCGTTCAGTCATTTGGTAAGTAGTGCCTATACGCACCATTTTATTTCTTAAATAAAATAAAAAATTTTATACACAAAATATTTTTGCTCAATGAATGTAATATAAACATATTTCAATAGAAATAGCAACACCTTTTATAAAATTTTTTATTCTTGGCTTAAAATGGGTTAATTATAAACAAACAAAATGAATGAATATTTTTATAATTAAATGTTACTCAACAGAAAACTTTAGAAACAAATGAATATTCTAATATAAAAATTAAAAAATGATTTTACGAAGCCATATTATTCTGAAACAAATACTCCATAGCGTAAAAAAAATTTTTGAGTTGAATAAATTTTTTAAAAATTACACATTAAACTATATTTTAATGTAGAAAACAGAAAATAATCAAATTGTCCCATTTAAATACATGTAAACACAATGCAAATTTTTAAATATATATATACTGACAACTTTTGAGCTTTTTTAGAATTTGAGCACGAAAAAGTCTGGGTAAAGCAACACATTTTCAACAAAGTTTTTAGCTAATTTTAATTTATGAAAACTTAAAGCAGTTAAAACAATGACTTGGAACATAAAGTTTGAAAAAATAAGCTGAACACTCCAATCAAACTCATGAGAATTAGTAATTTTTTGTTATTATAATCATAAACAATATTTGTATCATCACTAATGCCTGTGACAAAATTTTCTTTGCGTGTTAAAACATTTTTGTTTACAGTTACCAAAAAGATTTATACTCAATAGTGATTTACTTAAAACATCAAAATATTTTAGTACAGAAAGTAGGTAGGTACTTTATTTATGTTGCAATAAAGCTGCGCAATGGGTAATCTGCAATGGTCTGAGAATCATCACTGAGGATGATCTGAAGACATGCCATTGCAATTTTGATTCTCTGCAGAGGAGATTTGTAAAAAAAGTAATAATAAATAAAAGTAGTACCATAAAATAAAAAATATAATATGAATTTCTTGTATGTTTAAAAAGCATGTTCACTTTTTAAACTCTTATACCCAATCAACATTTAAAAATTTTTTTTTTTTGCTAAGTCTCTTGACAAATATTTGTTATAACTAACTATCAATTTCAGCTGCAAAAAAAAAACATGTTTCTTTTTTCCTAGGTTACAATTTGACGGCATAATTTCTCAGTTCTGAAATCAAAGATTTTATTACTGTATGTTTAAAATTTATATTCCTTTTACACATGTTGCTAACTTTTAAATGTTAATTAAGTGTAATGTTTATAAAAAGATAGTTTGATCTCTTTTTTGCATCACGAGTAACTTAAGTGATTGAAGCATATAGCTTTAGGGGAATAAGGAAAATCCTATTTCCACAAAGATTCCAGTTTTCATTACTAAGGTATCTCATAAAACATAAATTAAAATAAAGTACTTACCTGCACTAGTTCTAACACGTAAAACAGCATCAAATGCTGTAGGAGTTGTAACATTTCTTTCTAGATCTTCTAGGAATCTGTCACCATCAATATGAGACTACAAGGAAAAAAATTACAAAATCAGATAAAAGTTAATGTAGACTGAATATATATAAAAAATGTTTTAAAGGAATTAGTACAAAGAAGTACCTGGAAATAAGTGTATTTGTACATCTGTCCACCTGTATATCTGCACATTGGACTTAAGCTTGCAATATCTACATATGCAGAAGGAAACAAATAAAGGTCAACAGCACAACCTGCAGCAACACACTCTTGGGCTAATTTGCTGTAAAAATCTGTTTGGGGTGACAATGCTATCTGAAAAATAAAAATAAAATTTTTTTATTAACTATGAAGGAATATGCATGTGTATAATATATATACAAGAATGAAAGTCCACAAAAAGAATAAAATTATTTCAATACTTTTTAGAGCTTTACTAGCAAGAAATTAAAAAACAAGCTAAGCTAAATCATTTAAAAATATCTCCTGAGATTCTACAATAATCTAAACAGGTCTTTTTTTTTTCAAGCAATTGAGCGACTTTTTAAGAGAATTGGAAAAATAATAAACTCCAAGGTAATCAACATTGAATGGTTTAAAGATTTACATTGCATTCTCAAATAAACATTTTCTGAACTTATTTTATTAAACAAACATTTTCAATCTGCCGTTTTTTATAGCTCCACATTCAATTAATTCTTTTATAATAAATTTAGTTGGTGTATAAATAAAATTTGAAATTAATTTAATTTAATAATGATCTATAGATTGTAACCTTCAAGTTAGTTAAGAAGATTGCTTTGATTGTTAAGTAGATTAGACATCTGTTGAAATAAAATATTTTTCAGTAACAGTTATTTTTAAGCAACAGTTATTTTTAAGCAACAGTTATTTTTAAGCAACAGTTATTTTTAAGTAGCAGTTATTTTTAAGTAACAGTTATTTTTAAGAAACAATTATTTTTAAATAAATTTAAAATGAATCATAAAATGAACAGAAAAGCTTACTTTTTGTTTATCTGTACCAAGAAGTTTCTGACCTTCCCTGTGAGGCAATTTTCCAGGAGCATCAGCATTTGGAATTGTTGAATGAAATACTAGAAGTTTGCCACAACAGTTGGCATTCTATAACAGAAAATAATAATTAATAACAAAATAGTATTATGCAAAATAATACAACGTAAAAACAATAGCTAAAACAAGCAGTGGTGCTCTATTAAAAGGGCACCCTGAAACTAATAATAATACAAATAAAGACAGATAATTATAAAGGAATGCATAAAATGTTAAATAATTTATATAACTATTAAGACAGGAATCATGGAAAACAGCATAGAAGCGTTTTAGAGAAGGCCAAGGCTCACCCCTGGGCAGCCATACCAATGATAATCATGATGATTGAAATTGGTTCAACATGATTTTTCATTTAGAAAGAAAGAGAAATAAAATGGCTATTTCAGAAGAAAAAACACTGATAAATTTTCTATTAAAAGAAAATTTGCTTTCATAAAAGTTTTTTTTACTACTTTGTATTAAGAATAAAAAAAAATTAATTAAGAAATAAAAATTTATTAATAGTGGGAATTCAGAGTCCTCTTACTGAATAGTAATTTGAAGAGAAAAATGGGGGACGGGGTTAACTTACATCATGTAACAAGTTTTATACTGAAAAAGTAAGTTCGTTTTGGTGCTACAAGCTTATTTAAATTATTTTTATCAGTTTAATCCTTCAATTTACTTATAATTATGAGCGGCGGCATATAAAACGAAGACAACTTCTGTAAAATTAAGATAATGAAAAATACTTATAATTTTAAAATGAATAAAAATATTTAAAGAAAGTTTATACAGTGAAAAAGAGCCAAGATGGCTCAAGAGATCAAAAACTTGCTCACAATCAGATGACCCTAGTTTGAATTCTAACAGAGGCTAGTAAATACGAATTATGTTTCTGGCTCACACTGACCACAGTGCTGACAAAAAATATCCTAAATGGAAGTAAATCATAAAATAAAATCCACTATATTAGAATCCACTATCCAGTATTTTCTTCTCTGAGAAACAAATATGCGTGTTACTTCTATCAAAAAGCTCTTCACACAGACTAGTTTGTTTTAATGCTTGAGTCAGCAGTCTTTTGGGTTGGGTTCCAAATTGCAAGTTCGATATTGATAGTTCTAAACCCAAAAAAAATTGGATGGCTGCTTAAGGCCAGTTCTGAGATAAAATAAAACACATGAAAAGTTTTTGAAATGCATGTTATACTTCTAAAATAAATTTTATAATTTTTTTTACCCAGTGTGGCAAGCCTGCAGAGTTTTTGAGTAATTTATATATATCTTTGAGTATTGAAACATATAAGTTTAAAAATTGGTATGTGCAACATATTAGAAGAAATATTCTTTAATATCCTTCAGATTTCATTTTTATAGTTAAATATAGATTCCACCTGCATTTACCTATAGACAGTAAATTACCCATAGATTAGAGGTACCCAAATAATATTTCACCCGCCATTTATTACTGATACAGTCTTTGTTTACAATATTGATAGATTATCATGCTTTAAGTATATAAGTATACAAAGCCATTTGAATTTTGAACACGACAGTCAATTACAACTTTTGTACGACTTATCTCTGGATTAATTTAACTAAATGAATGCTGTAGGGTTATAATTAACAAAGTAAAAAATACACACGTGATATATATGCAAATAACATTCCGAAATAAAATTTAAAAAATGCATTTTATGAAAATAATTTGCAAATCCCTGACATAAAGAGTAACATATTACTTTTAAAGCCTCTAAGCCAACTTGAATAACTGGTCCTAAAATTACTTCATTTGCAGGATCATTCATAAACAAGCGTTGAATATGTTCCATAAGACTGCAAAAAAAAAAGTAAATAGAAATGTGCTGACAAAAAGTATAAAAGAAAACTAATATACAAGACAATTGGTAAATGTTAAGTCAAAAAAGGTTAATCATAACCTGAGTTAAGATGATAATGGCTTAAAAATTTTGAAAAATGCAAAGAAAAAAATGGACTCTAAAAACTTAAGAATAACCTTAAAGTAAAAAATAGTGTCCTTAAAAATTTTCAAAAATATTTTTTATATTAACTTTTTTATTAAAAAAAAAATCAAATTGTAACTTGCATGAATGAATTTAGAAAAAAAATAAGGTAATAACTAAATTAAATACATAATTTAATTAGTTGGTTGGTTGAAAAAAATTTAAATAAATATCTGATTAAGATAAACAGGAATTTATTATTAATTTTTAGCTACAATCAAGCACGTCAGAATTGCATGTTTTATCAAATATTTTTTGGTATTCTTCAAATTAAAAGAATGCCTTTTGTCCCCAAGAGAATTCTTACAACTTTAAAAACTCTGTTCTTGTTATTGGAAAATATTTAATGCACTTGTTATTAAAGAACAAGAACACATATAGCGAATTTAATATAAGAAGTTTAATTTTGCACTATTTAAAGAAAACTTAGCTCACAGGCAAAATGTTCTTAAAATGGAAAGCATCATTCAAGATTCACCAAAAAGTATTAAAAAAAAGGGGGGAAGAAAGATTTCCACTGAAAATCATGACTTGCCATGATGAAAATTTTCAATCAAGGTCAAAATCCATGACTTTCCAGGTACACGGACACCCTGTGTGGTTCATGGTGTGTGATTCTTTTTTAAATCGTACCAATAAGTGACTATGTGATTTTGAAATTCACAGAAATGCGGATCACAAGCACCAATTTTTAAATCACATAAATACTGATCATGTGCGATTTTTTAAATCGCTCAAATATGGATCTGGATTAGTGATTTTTAAATCATGTAAATCACGTCCTGATTTTTAAAAAACACACATGTCTTACTATGTGTGCTTTTTTTAAACCGCATGAATGCGGATCACGATGTGTAATTTTTAAATTGACACAATATGGATGGTGATGGGTCAGTTAGATTATATTAGTTAAATATAAGAAGAATAGGGCCTTACCTATCAATTAAAACTTCTGCTTCATCTAATGTCACAAGAAATCCTTCCAACAAAGGTACAAAAGCATTGTGAACATCAGACAATACCATAATATGAGGCTGAGTGAGATTTTTCTGAAATGAATTTAACAATACAAATAAAATTTGATTAATAATTTACCTTTAAGAATCAATTTCTGAAATTTTGGGAAATTGAAAAATTATGTTTAATAAAATCACTCTTTTACTTATTAAAAAATATATTTTTTTAGCCATTTTGTGTTGAAATTTTAAGTAGCTTACTGTGAGGTGCTTTCATGGCAGATTAATATTAATAGGTTGATGTAAAATGGTTGGCTGAAAATAATGAAGGTGAACTTTATCACATTTAATACTCATTTTTTAAAAAGTCATAGCTAATTTCAAGGCAAAATTCATTTAATTTTGATTATAACTGTCTAAATTATCATATGATCAATGATCTTATAAGTTTTAAAAAAAACTCAGATCTTTAACAGAACTTCTAGAACTTGCCCTACATTTTTTAATATTAAAATGATAATTTTTCAAGCACAAAGTATCCGCCTGGGAATGGATATGAGCACTCCAATTATAGTATAAAAATGTGTTTAAATTAATGTATAAAAAACCTTTTTCCAAAAAATGACAATATTTTTAATTTGATTGAAATTATTAATTAGAAGACTATTTTCAATTGTTGTTAATGTACATTAAAAAAAATAATTTTTGACAATATTTTTAATTTGATTGAAATTATTAATTAGAAGACTATTTTCCATTGTTGTTAATGCACATTAAAAAAAATTTTTGACAATATTTTTAATTTGATTGAAATTATTAATTAGAAGACTATTTTCCATTGTTGTTAATGTACATTAAAAAAAATAATTTTTGACAATATTTTTAATTTGATTGAAATTATTAATTAGAAGACTATTTTCCATTGTTGTTAATGTACATTAAAAAAAATAATTTTTGACAATATTTTTAATTTGATTGAAATTATTAATTAGAAGACTATTTTCCATTGTTGTTAATGTACATTAAAAAAAATAATTTTTAATTTGATTGAAATTATTAATTAGGACTATTTTCCATTGTTGTTAATGTACATTAAAAAAATTTATTATTCAAACCAACGAACAAGAATATATCAAGAAAATAAGGCCAAATATTGTTTGCTTGAACAGAAAATTAAATAAAATAAAACTGTTGCTTGTCATGAAGCAAAATGAATTACTCAAGTTTCAAGTGAAGGAATTGTTATTAGGATTCATTTCCCCAGTCAATGTTTTAAAATTTAACTTTCATAGAATTTAATACAAGTTCTTTTCAACGTATTTAGCTGCTTTCTAGCTAGTTTGTTAAAAAACAAAATTCAATATGAAATGACAGAAATACTTTAAACATGCAAATTAGATTTAAATTAGCAGAAAATTGAAACTGGAGATAGTCTAAACAGAACTAACAAAAACGAAAAACTATAACTAAAACTGTCCATATTATACACTCTTCTTTACTTTTGCACAGTTATTTTTTTTAGACAATTAGTTCTTAGACAAATTTCTAGAATTCTTATACAATCTTAGTCATAACACATTCCGTTAAAATAGTCTCAAAAAAATAGTTTTTGTCTCATAAACAGTATAAAAATGCTGAACTAAAAATTTAGGGCTCCCTAAGAAAAAAGAAATCTTACCTTCATATTGTAAAAGTGAAGCACATTATTGTACGTGACGAAACCTACTCTTAATTTTGAAGTATCGTTTCTTTTGTCACTGCAAATAAAAGGAACTCATTAATTTACTATTAAAAGTGAGTAAAATTTTAACTAACAAGGGAAACTAGGGAAGTGTGACTCACCAATTTTGAAATAAACTAGTGGGATGTATGCCTTATGAGGAATAATTTTAGGGGGCAACATTCGTTTCGGCCCATAGAAGGTCTTGTGAGAGATAAAAAATAATTCAATATGTAGGAAAATCGGTATTTTATTACTTCAATGCAGACTATTAGTTATTGTAATTGTCTCATAATCCGATTAATTTATAATTAATTGGATAATTAATTAATTTGCTAATTAATAAATTAATTAACATTCGTTTCGGCCCATAGAAGGTCCTGTGAGAGATAAAAAATAATTCAAAATATAGAAAAATCGGTGTTTTATTATTTTAATGCAGACTATTAGTTATTGTAATTGTCTCATAATCCAATTAATTTGCGAATAAATAAACTAATCAAAAATTAATTAATTATTAATTAATTGTTGATTAATTATTCATTGATTGTTAATTAATTATTAACTAATTAATTGATTTGAAATTACATACTCCAATTAATTTGGAAAGTTTTTCGAAAAAAAAATTTAAAAAATTTGATGTCAATTATATTTTTAAATTAACCTAACAGGTTTTTATGAAAAACTACAGATATATAAAACTTTCGAAATCAATTTTGACAATAAATATGCATTATATAGTACAGTACCACAAAATTAATTGGAGTATGAGACAATTATAATAACTAATATTCTGCATTGAAGTAATAAAATACCGATTTTTCTATATATTGAATTATTTTTTATCTCTCACAGAACCTTCTATGGGCCGAAACGAATGTTGCCCCCTAAAATTATTCCTCATAAGGCATACATCCCACTAGTTTATTTCAAAATTGGCGAGTCACACTTCCCTAGTTTCCCTTGTAAGTAGAAAAAAATAAAATTAGAAAAATACTATTAAAAGCACATTCAAGTGGAAAACTATTATCAATATTATTTTACCAGGGTTGCTACTCAAATCTGAAAAGAAAAAAATTCCTGTGTCTTCCCTGTACATATTATACACAATATATTAAGAGGAAACACACAATCACTGTGAGTATATTAATCTAGCTATACTAGTTTTAATTGCTAGAAAAACTTAAAGAAATAAAGAATAAATATCCCTTATATTGCACTTTGAGTGGTCACCGCTTTTAAAAGACGAATATAAGAAATAAAATTCTCTGTATTTTTCCAGTTTGTAAGGAAAAACTTAAAATTCACCGCATTTTCCCTGTTTTTTAGGTGATTTTTTAATTCCCTGTATTTTCCAGATTTCTCCTATTTTCTCTGTGGAGTGGCAACCCTGTTTACTGTAAAGATATCGACAATATATAAGAATTATTTGCTAAATTTAATTGAAATAATAATACGCTAATTTTTATTCACTGATCTAAATCATGCACTTTATGCAGTATACTTACGTTTTTATTGTTTGCAGTACACTTTTCATGTTTTCACAAAGGAGTGGTACTAATCCATTGCGAAAGGTTGCATTTGAAACTTCAATCATGAATATATACGCAGGTGGATTTGGTAACACATCATTCTGCAAATATAATTAGAATAATTACTTTAATATCTAAAAAAATCATATCTTAAAGGCAAGTTTAGAAATATAAAATATCGTTATCACGTTAAGAGACAATGTGTACTATAACTATTTTTGGGTATGCAGATTAAGCAGCAATCTGACCTAAGTTTTTATGTCAACTGAACATTATGGCTCTCATAATCTGTATGACATCAGATATAATCTTATTATTTTTAAAACTTTATTTTTTTATAGTTTTACCATTTTTTAAAAAGCATGTACATTGTTTATGACCATTAAAAATGTACTGCATTTTTAAATCATTTTACATATACTTTAATTTCTTTTAAGGAATTCATGTATTTTAAATTTAAAAAAAATCTAATTTGATTTGCCAAAAAAACTTGTTTAAAAAAATTTCTAAACTATATCTTCTTCGGTTTACATGAAGCTTCAGCATAGATGTGACTCTTCCCTAATTAAAGTAATAGATTCCTTACTTTATAATCAGTGGTTTCCAACTGGCAGCCCGGGGGCCACATCCGGCCCGCAAAGCTTTTTGTTATGGCCCGCGAACTAAAATATATTAGTTGTCATTTTTTCGCGGACAATTTTCTTAAAAAATCTGATTGGGTATAAAATACTTTTTTCCTTAATAAAAACCTAATTTCTTCGCTTCTGTGAAATTTAACATACCAACGTTGCAGAAAAATTTATTTCTCAGGTTTTGCATCCAAGAAAATATTTATTCAAATATAAAAATAATCGTGTATGTTGCTCTTTTTTATTTCATTTTTTTGTATTTTGTGAATATAATTTAGCATGTGTGTATCAGAAATTTTCTCGAAGAAATTCTCCGATTTAACTTTTTGAAACCACTCATTTTGGACAAAAATATTTACACACACATTTGTAAATTTTAAATTTAAAATGTAAATATCGATAAATGTAAAATGTTTAAAATGTAAATATTCTCTGGTGGCTGCAGCACAGACAAACCTCAATTTTCTCATTGAACATTTTGTGTGCTACTATGTAAGTTTTAATACCAACCTTTTTAATGTTATTATAGCCCGAATTTTTTAATATGCAATGAAATATTTTTAAAAATCTACTTCTTATTTTAATTTGTAATTCAATACTTTTGTTCTGTACAACTTGGTAAATATCAAACAGTAATATTTAATGTTCATTCAAACATAAGAGTCCTACATAAAATTTTGATTAAGTTGCAGCCCCCCTTTTGATTTGTGTTTTTAATTGTGGCCCCCGGCCTCATGTAAGTTGGAAACCCCTGCTTTATATAAATTATATTCAATTATATATGTTCTTTTTCTTTTAATTAGTAGAAATATGATGAAAAAATTATCAATGTATACTTAATCTTATCATCTTACAGAAAAGCTTTACAAAGGTACGATGCAAAGAAACTTTTATCAGTTATTTTCATCAGAATAAAATAAATAAAAGTTAAAATTGTTTGGCATCAATGAATGTGTTATCAATCATAATTTACAAAAAAAGAAAGAAAAATATTAATGTTTTTATGAATTAATTCAAATAAAATAGTAGTACTAATAAATATATATGCATAAACAAAAGATAAATTATATAATAAATTATAGTGATATGATAGTTCTTCAAACTGCAATGATAAAATAAAAAGTATTTGTTTATAAATTTTTAACATTTTTGTGCTCGTTTTTTAAGTTGTGAATATACAATTATATAAATTGCACTGACTGAACCAATAAACTTGAATGATTATTTTTGTACGAATTTTTTTTTATTTCTTTTAAAAATACTATAATATTTTACAATAATTATTAGAGTTAATTGATTAAAATATAAAACTGCTTTTACCCCACAAAACTCCTCTGTGAACAATGAACTCGTATGATTTTTTATAATAAAAAAAGCTTTTAAATAACAATATTTTTTAAATGAACAAATTATAATCCTTTGCACATATTTATTAGTCTTGATTGAAATACCATAAAAACTGAATAAAAAATAATTCAAATAAAGAAAAGCTTTTACCCGACAATAATCCTTTGTAGCAATGAACTCATATGATCCAAGGCAGAGCTCAGGACGATGATATTTATCTGTGCGTTCCCCCATTCCATCAAGAAAGCAAAAGTAGTCTTGGGGTACTGAAAACAGAATAGGATACAATAAGGATATTAATTGGTTATAACAAAGAAGAAGTGGTGCATGTCAAAGATTGTTGCATGTTTAATAGTTTTGTAACATTTACTTAGGTGCCATTTTTAAAAAAATTTCAAGAATGAACTTATTTTTTGACCAATTTATACTGGCTAGCATTGTTTACTGGAACTTGCAGAAATTTATAGCTCACTGGCACAAATTTACCTTTTCTTGATAATAGCCTGTATATTAAATCAATCATTTGGTTACTTTTTCTGAAAAAAATAGCTATGTACATTTTTTAGTTTTATTAATTTCTTTTTTTAGCAAACAAAATAAAAATAACAGCCTATCCTTTCCCACATATCACTGAACCATTAACATTCTCTTGAAACCATTCATATCTCTGCTTATTTTTCACCTCATCATTATTTATTTTTTGTCCCAGTATAATTTTTTTTAAATAATCTTGATTTAACTTTGGCCAGCTGGTCAATGAGCTCTACAAATAAATCTTTAAATAAATTCAACAAAAATTGATCAAATGAACAAACATAAAAAGCACCAAAGAAAATAGCCCTCCAGCGTTGGTTTCTTTTTTTGACCTCATGCTAGCCCTTACTATTACCCACATCTACGTAAACGAAACCCTTCATTAGTATTTTTTTTTATTCTCTGAAGTTATCAATTAGAAAGCTAAACAAATCATAAGTGAAAAAATAGCTAATTGAAGTTAGTGATATGTATATTACTACTTCCTTATAAAGGGTTAATATCTTTAAAACATTTAACTTTAAGTTTTGCAAGATAATTAAGAAAATTTTAGAGCTAGGAAAGGTTTCTGTAAGTTTAACATCTTAATACATATTTGAATCTAGACAAACTAAGCATACTAAAAAACACAGGTTGTTGAAATAGTCTAAGCTTATTACCTTCAGTGACAACCTTACAGAAAGCACATTGAAAACATCGACCACCCTCCATGAAGGTCATAAAAGGACAAATATAAGCCTTACATCTCTTACACCTCAATGGTCCTTCCTCCCGATACAAACAATGGGGAGGCTCTTTCTAAAATTAAAGCATGAAAATGTATTAAGTTATAAACTTTAATTATCAATTAAGAAAGAAATATAGAAAATATTTGTAGAAGTAGTTACGAAAAAAAGAGATTTTATTGATATATTTCTCAAGATTGATAATGATACTCATCAGTAGCATTAAAACAGCAATTTTTTTTTTTTCAGTTTTAAAAATTCTAGTGCCTTATTCATCTTTAACAGACAGTGAAACACTAGACACTAAAAGTCTATATATATATATATATATATATATATATATATATATATATATATATATATATATATATATATATATATATATATATGTGTGTGTGTGTGTGTGTGTGTGTGTGTGTGTGTGTGTGTAAATGCCTTGGTTACCATTAATAAAGTCAGTCAAGACATTTAATGATTATGCTTATTCTTTAATGATAACATGAGTCACACAGACTCTGAAACAATTAAGATCGAACCACACAGGTTCCCAGTTTCACACAGAAACATTTAGTTACACAGGATCGAACCACACAGGTTCCAAGTTTCACACAGAAACAAACTTCAATTAACTAATAATATAGTCATCTAGACTCTTAACCACTAAGGTTACCCGTTTCACTTAGAAAACATTATCAACTGACTCTTCCTTTACATTGAGAAAGTTCTATCCATCTCGTTCGGACGAGCGACATCTGGCGGGATAACATAGAGGCTGTTGTCTCGCTTATTACATATATATATATTTAAAAAAAACTTAACTTTCAGGATAGAATCAAAATATTCAGCTGTTTATTGCATGAGTACAACTACTTAGTTATTCTTTTAATTCATTAAGTTATTTGGAAAGGGACAAGAAGTGAGTAAATTTTAAAAATTGTCATTTTGCATCTTAAAACAGAAAAAAAAGAAACATATTTCCCAATTGTACATGAATTTAATGTACATAACATACATAATTGTACATAATTTATAATCAAGGCAAGGGATATATGAAGTAATAAGTACTGTTTATTTATTTTTTTTTAGATAATTATTAAAAATATTTTATTTTCTGATTATGATCATTTTGCAGAGAATAGTAAATAGTTAATACACACCTCATCCTCATAAATATTAGCCATTGGACTAATATTAATTGCAAAAGGTATGGCAGTCTGCTTAAGTACATCAGGCTGGTTAGGAAGACAATAGAGAGAAGATCGAATAAAACGAGGGCTACACATACCTGTAAAAAAACTTTCCATTGTAAGAAGCACATTGACATTCAAATATATAAAATCAGATATTAAAAAAGTAAAATAAGGATGTTTTCAAATATTTTTCTAGGTAGAATATATAGTACTAGGAGGCTCCCCCCCTGCTCGCTAATGCTCGCCAACCCCCGAGAATTGCTACGCAATCCTATGTGGTTCACGCCGTGAACCATGGCTCGCTGTGCTCGCTCGCCAATGAACACAATGTTCTAGCACAAAGACATAATATATTATCATCAAAGACATAGTATTTTATCATCAAAGACAGTGTACTTATTTAGAAGAATTCTACCAATGTTCTTATTGGCTTTTAAAAAAGTATATCAGCTATTTAGATTGTACATGGTGAAAAAATCAAAACATTAGCTAAATAAGAAACATATTAGCAAAATAAATTATCAAATATTGCTTCACTAATATTCTGCATTTCAAAGCGTGAAAATTCAATGCATAAATAAACGCGAAATATAAAAAAATTCAATGCATTCAATACAAACACTTAAACGTTTTTTAGACGTTTAGGTAGCTCCCAGTAGAAAAATATCAATTCAACAGTGGCCTTTTAAAGCATTCTCACTTCAATTAATTAATTAATTCCTAATTGAGTTTAAATTAAATATTGTCATGTTTTTAGTGCATGAATCTGAATTGAACAACCTGATAATGCTCACTCTGGTTATTGCTATCTGGTTGCTCCCTACGTGCTCTTGCGCGCCGAATCCAATGAATTAAAAATGAAAACTGTTGCCAGCGCGAGAAATAACATCGGTTTTATTGATACATACATACGTACGTATTAACGTTTTATATAATATAGATAGTAAGAGACTGGCAACCTGGATTTTGACTAACAGTAAAGTATATAAAAATTTATATTTTAAAAAAAAGATGAAACGAAACATATGAAAATGCACATTATAATACTGACCAATTCTCGATAAATGGCCTCCTCACATTTAATATCACTTGATTATTAAATAAGCATTTAGGGCAGAACAATAACCTGAACTCTTTAACAATGTTTTAATTTATCTTTAAGAATTTTTATGGACAACTGTTATAGCTTTTTTTTCTCTGTTATTATTTTTTATAAGGGTCAATTGCAATAATTTTCTTGCGATTTTACTAAAGTGAGTCATATTTTTCTAGAAAACAAGGTAATGCTAAAAATCAAGTTTTTTGCTGCTCAAGTGTCTGGAATTTGCAGATTCCGGTTATAGATATGTGAGTTTCTACTGTATATAGCTTTATATAGTTTATTGACACCTCTAACTATATAATTTCAAAAGCAACAAATCTGGTTTTTAAGAACATTACCTCTGTCTTGCACAATAAAATCAGTGGTAACTAATGGTGGGACGACTCCCTTTACATCCGTGGCAAAATAACCACTCCTCGTTTTTTTATCCTCTTGTCTCTCTTGAACCTGTGAATTAAGAAGATCATAAAATTAAAGTTATAAAAAATTTAATTACCGTTCACAATTGGTATCTCAAATCTCAGGGGATAAGAAATCAAAATAACGTGTTTTCATATCAGTTATACAAATCTTCACTTTTTATTATATTCGAATATATCGCGAAAACATTCGGGATCACAAGTCAGAACTACTCTTGTTTAGGTTAGATAAAAAATTCATTACACCTCTGTTGAAAAGAAGTCATTATAGAAAGATAAGATATTCACAACTTTAAAGAATTCTTTGGAGTAGGTAAATAACGATCAGCCTTCAGACAGAAAATTTTTTCTTCATGCATACTGGTATAGAATTATATAAACATAATCTCCTGATTTGATATGAAACTAATTGTTATTTTTGAATACCTTTCGTTTAAATTTATTTATTAAAACATGTTCCTTCGGCTGGATTCTAGAATAGCCCAACCCGTGGCGATTTTTTTAAAATTTCGCCAAACAAGCTTTTGAAATCTTGCCAAACTAGGTTTCCGGAAGATATTTCGGGGAGATTATTTTAAACCTCCACTCACTCCACCGGAATTCTTAAACCTGATTAAATATTATTTTATATGCATACCTATGCGAAAGTTGGATTGCGTTAGAAAAGAGGGTTTATTTTTTCACCATTTATGCTTCTCATCTTTTGCTCTTAGACTCATCTTTATTATTTCATTATTTAAATGTTATTTCATTCATTACCATTATTATTTCATTTTTTAAATTTTTATTAATTTCTATTAAAAAGTATTTTAATAAATTTGTAATAATTTAAATTGTTTTTTTCTTCTTTTTAATAATCGAGAAGCAACGTTGATCCCAGTAATAATCGCCAACTTGGTGAGATTTCAAAAAGTCGCCAAGAGGTGTGCTATTCTAGGATTTAACCTGTTCCTTCAAAACAAATTTTTAAGATTATGAGTATTATTCTAAAAGTATCTACACTAAAAGACCATTAATTTATTTTCCACCTCATAATAGTCATGAAAGTAAAACAATGTAAAACTATTTTAATCAAAAAAGAATCTCAAAGTAAAAACAGTAATTTTTTTCTGTCTAATGAAAAAAAAAAAATTCACTCAATTATTTTATGAACATAGTGAACAGTAAAACTCACCAGCTTAACTATTAAATATTTTCATTTCTTGTACTTGAACATATATAAAACATTTATAAAATTTTGTTTATTTCATAAATAGTGTAAAAAATATGAATTTCTCAAAGAACTTGATATGATTGATGACCTGCATTTTTAATTCAGATTGCTAAATGATTTTAAAAGAGTATAAAAATTTCTCAAAACTACGGAAGTCACACATATTTCACCTCAGTAAATAAATTTAAATTACTTGAAGAAGATGACTAAGGCTTTATAATAATTAATGACAGCTAACACATTCTAGACAAAAACTCATTGCATTGTAGTATACAACAACAGGACAATGGATGATTGATTTCATTTTTTTTTTTTTTAAGTTAACTGATAACAACATTTAGTTAGAAATTAAACATTATCCCTGATTTTTTTCAAAATCAAACAAATCACTTTCTACACATGAATAGGGACCAAGATTATATTCTTCATGCAGGGGAGGAGGGAAGCAGAACCAGTTGAACCTCTTTCCTGGCTATCAAAATTAAGGCTGGTATTTGCTTTGAAAATTAAATAGTCAAGAGGTTCCATCCATGTCCATTCATAAAAAACATTTAAAAATAAAATATTAACAGCCAATGACAAAAATGCCTTCAGCTTTATCAAGAGAGAACATGCTACGTTAAACTTAATTAGACAAAATTAAGTAAAATTATAATTAAAAAAAATTCTGTTAACATACAACACTTGGCATTTGGTCTAAATCCAATTTTCTTGGTTGCTGTTGAGCAGGGCCTGGAGCTGGCATGCCATAGGGATAATTAGCTGGTGAACCAGGTTGAGGCGGCATATTAGTACCAGGAGGTGACATTCCAAATTGAGGGGGAGGAAGACCTGTAGGTGATGATATTCCAGGTTGCTGAGGGAAACCTGGTTGCTGTGGGAAACCAGGTTGCTGTGGAAAACCAGGTTGCTGCGGAAAACCAGGTTGCTGCGGAAAACCAGGTTGTTGTTGAAAACCAGGCTGTTGTTGTTGGAAATTTGGCTGTTGTTGGAAGCCAGTTTGTTGCTGAAAACCAGGTTGTTGCTGAAGACCAGGAGACTGTGGGAATCCTGGTTGCTGTGGGAAACCAGGTTGACTAGTGGGAGAATTCATCACAGGTGGCTGGTTTTGATTCATAATAGGCCTAATATTTACAGGATTAGATGGAGGAGATTGCAATGGTCTGACAGGTGTTTGTTGTCCTGGTGATGGAGGCGGAGGTACGCCAGGTTGATGAGGCGAGGGATGCTGAGAATACGGCACCTGTCCAGGCGATTGAAATCCAGCATTTTTAGAAGTATCATACCCATTACTCACACCATTACTATAATTTGATAGAGGTTGTGAATGAGGCGGCATCGAACCTAGGTTTTGGTCTCTGTACTGAGATGGGCTAGGCACATGTGAATAAGATCCTAAACTTGGAGATGAGTTATTATTAAATGCACCAGATCTAGGGGTTCCAGGAATGACGTTATTGTTCATGTAAGGATAAGTGGATTTGTGTGCACCACTGTATGTAACATTAGTAGAATTTGGAGATTTAGAATGCTGCAGATTTGGCACTCCAGGCTGCATGAAGGAATTGGTAGGCATATTTTGAGGAAGAGGAGGGGCCAGTTTCATATCATGCATTTGATTAGCCAACTATAAAAGAAATTATACACTGAAGTAAGTTTATCATTATAAAAAGAATGAACTCATTTCCCGATTACTTAAACATATGAATTATTAATGTTAACATTACATGAATTATAAAGATAAAATCCAAAATATGGAATAAAATTATTTATGTCTGCAAATTGAAAAGTGTTTACTCCAAGATAAAATTTATGAGGCCTTTAAAGTAATTTTTATACATTTGATAGCATAAAATTAGCCAGGAAATCTTTGCCATTATTAATACATTTTCATTCATAATACATTAGGATTCATGCATAAATGTCTCACTATACATACTGAAGAGAATATCTCTGACTAGCAGGTCTATATCTATATAAACAAGTTTTTTGATATTTACAAATATTTTGCAGGCACTGTCTAAACTAGAAAAAAAAAATTTCAACTAGTTTTCCTCTTTTTTTTCCAAATAACTCACAATTTTATTTAGCAAATTAAGTATTGAAAAAAGGAGGACCTTAATTAGTTAAGTAATAAGTTGTCTATTAATATCTATATAATGAAAAAAATAAAGAAATAAATATATAGCATCCAAAATTTTAAATAAATTTATTCTGTTAGAAAGTACTAGGCATAAATTGTTCTGCTATAACTTTACTTTAATTTAATGTACAGTGCACACATAAAAAAAAAAAATAAAAAAAAAAATAAATAAAATAAAAAAAAACATACCTTTAATAACTTTTGATCAAATGATCGGATCTTCACATTCTAGGACTCATTCTTAATCATTTGAGGGGGTAATATCTCAAATATGCTAATTAATTATTAAAGGAAACACAAAAACGTACTTTCTTTGAATAAACATACACTTTCTTCGACAGATTTGGATTTCTGACCCCTTGAATATAGGGGGTAGCCGTAGTCTGAAAAATATGGTTCCAATAGTTTGGTCAAGTGAGTGATCCAAAATTTGGACCCCTTAATGCTAGTTTTACTTTTTTTTAAATGTATTTTGACATATACCGAAAGCTTCTTAAGCGAATTGAAATTTCTTTTCACACAATTACAAAATTTGCTTATCTTAAGATAATTCCATGCAATAAATAAATTTCAGTAAATGTTTATTATTTTTATTTTATAAAATAAAAGTCGAAATTTTTTTTTTAAATTGTAAGGTATGCAATTTTTTACATAATTTTAAAGTATGTCATTTTACATGGCAAAATACAAAATTTGTGCGAAATCAGCTGAACAGTTAAAAAAATTAAATTTTAAAGAAGTCCTATATTTATAATTCAATTTCCTCAAGAACTATTCAATTGATTTTCCACAAATTTTGTATTTTGCTATTTAAAACTACATTCTTTAAAATTATATAAAAAATTTTTATAATTTACAATTCAAAATTTTTTCAACTATTATTTATTAAAATAATAAATATTTACTAAATTTTTTTCTTTTTTCATCTTTGGATAAATGAATTTTACAATTGTGAGCAAAGATTTTTAGCGACTGAAAGTTATTAAGATATGGCAAAATACGCAAAAAGTAAAATTAACATTAATCGGTCCAAACATTGGAGCGCTCTCCTGACCAAACTATTGGGACCATATTTTTGTGATTGCGGCTAACTCCTATACATTGGGGGTCACAAATCTGAATCACCAGAAAAAAAGGCATGCTTATACAGATGTCCTAGAACATGAAGATCGGATCATCAGATCAAAAGTTATTCAGATTGGTCAACTTAATTATTTATTTAAATTCATCCCAATGATGATATTTTATTTCATGACCCCAACAGACAAAAATGTTACAAGCAACCACCGGGTCTTTCTTTAGTATACAGCAGTGATTGCTAAACCGTCACAGACATTGTCGTCGATCACGTTAAATTGATTTTATATTTACTAGAAATGCAATTTTATAGGCAATAAAAACACAAATTATAATTATTTTGAAAAAGCTGGTAACAGATTGTGAGCTCAATTTAAAAATCCTGAAAATTTGAGTAAAATCATTAATGACCCCTTAAAAAAATTTATGTCTTTATACATTTAAATAATTGATATTTTCAAAACATGAAATTCTAAATAAATTATATATAGCATAATATAAATGAATAGTTATGTATGCTAATCACATTTATTATTCTCCCAAAAAATTATTTACAAATGATAGCCAAGTATAAATTCCAGTTCTAATAGTTTTAAATAAAATATACAAAAATTTTTATACATAAATGTGATTAATGTGATCTTGAAACTTCTGGACCTTAGATTTCTGGTAACTTCGGTTAACGAAAAATATGTAAAGCCAAATTTTTCCGTAGCACAATCATCTCGACAGATTGGTCACAGTGATTCAAAAATAATTCAGAAGTTTCATAAGTTAAATGAATTGCTGGTAAAATTTCTAGTCAAAATATAAACATATTTCATATTTTAACAGATTACTCAATTATTAAATAAAAATTACAGTTTCAAAATTTTATAATTTTGGAAAAAATCAGATATAGTATGACAAGAAATAATTTACAATAAACTTTTCATGCATGCAATAACAAAACAAAATAAAACCTTGTTGTCAACTTGATGATCAAGCGTCAAACTAGCATTTGGAGGAACTTGAGAATTCGGCGGTGGCATCATTTTGTTTGTTTACAGGAAGAATTTATATAAGAACTCCCAATTAAATGCAACTTTATTTCATCATTCACAAGATCACTCAGACTAAAACATAAAAATTTAAAAAAATCACCATGCAATTATATATAAATGCTGTTTTCATAAAAATTTTAAACAGTAAAACCTAAACCACAATTTAAACCAATTCTCGATTTTTTTTTTTAAAAAGAAATATTTTTAATAATTTGTTATTTATTTAAATTCTTTCACTATGATTATAACCATATAAAAAAAAACGAAGATATCTCACATTTTTTTAAAAAAAAATTTTAGTTTTGAGCTGATGGGAATTCACATTACTATAACCATAAATCTGTAATAAGCTGTAATGTCTCTTAGAACAGCTTGAAATAAAATCGACCATCATCAAATTTCATGTTCTGTTAGTTTTTTAAAATTAATAAAATAATATAATTATTGAAAGAGTTAAAGTTTCTCAAACAGTTTTTACCTACTTGTTTAATACAAAATGTTTGCAAAAGAACAGTCAAAAGCATAAATGGGAATTTTAGAATTATTTTCCAATACCAGTGTAAATAAATTTGTATTGTATGTATACAGATATGTTTTTATTCAATATTGCAATATTTCAAAACTATTTTTTATATTATATTAAAAAAACTGATTAAAAATATATTTAAAATTCATTTAAAATGTTTATAGGATATTTTTTTATTTAATGCTACAATATTTCAACAAGAATATTGTTAAATTTAAATGTGTTAAATTAGAATTAGAATATGCTCAACAAGAAAATTTAAAGCCCCAATATGTTAAAAAAGTTAAGACAAAATTAATTTATTCTTCATTTTTTAAACAATTAGTATTGATCGGCTGTATTTTCAATTTATGTAATGTTGAAAAAAAAATGTACTGTCACAAGAAATGTCCTTTATCAAAAATAGATGCAAATTCTTTACAAAACTGTTGCCTAAGGATAATGATTCATTATCAATGTGCAGTATTTTTCATTCATAAACTGTAATTTCACATTGAAAAATGTCTGTAAAATAAGTAAAACTTTAATTAAAGAGTTACTGATGTTTTTTTAAAGTTAAAAGCAACTGCTCTGTAGATATACATTGTGTAATATACATTATACACATAAAAAAACTGGGGGCTAACAGATCAGCAGTTATTTATCAAATGCATGTTTTGTGTTTAAAAATGACCGTGATACAAGTTAACAATGAATTCGTCAGATTTGTAATATGTGATGAAAGTGGCCCCGATAATAAGAATCCAAAAGTGGTCGACAAGAAAAAAAATCAAATATCGAGTGGCACATATGTTCTGAAACTAGCATATAGTGATAAATAATTGCTTAATATGACAAGGCAAACGAGCCAGATTGTTACATATAAATTAATTAAGAGCAAAAATAATAAAACAAATGTAGTAGAGCAGTAGAAGTAAAGATTTGAACACATCATTTTAAAGAAACTTATCGGTTTGCCAAAAAGCGCCAAGCTTGGCTCTATATCTTTTAAACTTTCACTTCAAAGCATAAAATACATTTCTAATAATACATACATTACAATTTCAGTTCTGCAAATATGACGTTTAAAATACAAGGATAGTAAAATATAATTCAGTAGCAACGTGAGCTCTATCAAGTCCAAAAAAAAATTATTATGAAATGTTGATTTTTTTTTTAAATGCAACTCTTCAGTTCGGTAAAAAAGAAAAGTCAATTTTGTCTCTTTTCATTCTCAATATCAGAAAAGAAACTCATACCACAATAATCTACTACCATAATCAATAGCAATAAAATAGGTCGATTATCCAATATCAACCAGCATCAGTACTTAAAAAGTAATAAAAACATACGTAGGAATAAATACTCAAAACAGAGTTAAAATAACTTACTATTATAACGAATGGAAATGACGGAATTACACCTCAGTATCTAGAAAACAAAAAATTTAACTTAAAAAGAAACGAGAGCGATTTTAATTGGAAATCTCACTCACTATTTACTTTTGACAGTAGACGATCATTTCAAACGTGGATGAAAACAACACGTCATGTCCATATGGGATTAACATGTTGCCACAAGTTGAACTAAACAAAACCGAAACTGTAAGATAGAAAATTGTCTGCTAAACCTCTTTGTTCTACGAAATAAGCTGTAAGCTAAAAAGAATTTGATACATACATTTAACAAAATAATACCTTTATCAATCAAAGAAATTTCTGCTTACTTTTTTTGAATAATAATTACCTCTAATTGTTAATAAATTCATTTATTTTGTATAATACATTGAACATTATAATGTATCGTACGACAGTAATTCAAAAAGCTAGATCGCCCTTGACTCTTTTCTTATTTGAAAATTCTAATTTATTACCGAGTGCATTTCGATGTCAGTCGTCTTTGAATTTTAAAGACACTCTTCTTCTTCCTCAAACTAAATTTCCCCACAAAATTAATTTTAATAAAAGAAGAGATAGAGATCGAACAATTGAAATTGTAAGCATTGCTTTCTTTTTGACCTCATTTATATTACAGATTAACAGGTGCTTATATTTTTCGCAGGTGCGAAAATTAACTTGCCAAGAAGTCTTTTCAGAGATAATTGCAAGCATTAAATAAAGGATTATAAATTTTCTTACATTGAACAATAAAATTTTAAATCATCTATACTTTTTTCTAGAAAAATTGGCAGATAAAAGCTATCTTATATTGAAAAAACAATTTTATTCTTAGTATTTACATATTACATTTTTTAAATCTATGTCCCGAAAAACTCTAATAATTTAATTTTTTTTTTTTAAAAATATGAATTGTAATATTTGATTTAGAATGTGAAAAAAATTGTGAAATGTGATATTTTATTTAAAGTTTCTTGATAAAATGTACTTACAATTCATAAATAATAGATATTTACATATTTAAAAAAATTTCAAAATTTTATTTTATAAAACTGAATTTTAATTTTTTTATTAATTGATGTACAAATGTAAGTTTTCTTTTTCTGACTAACCTTTTTTAATGTAATTAACTTAGTTTGTTTTTCTGCAGTTATGTGTCAGAAAAATAATATGATTTTTAATATTTAAATGCTGTTTAAATTGTAATAAACCTTATCTTTGGTGTTAAACAAATTTTACCGAGTATATTTTAAAGCTTTATTTGTAATTTTCATTTATAATATTTTCTCATTTAAGAAAAAAAAAACTTATACATTACATTTAAAAAATCAACATTTGTAATTTAACCATCTCAAAATAATTAATGTATCCCACATAATAGATATTAACAATCATTCTGCATCATTGTAGTGAAAAGGTTTCATATTAATATTTGCTGAATATTGAAGAGGTTAGCATTATAAAAAAGTGCCAGACATATGTACAGCATAAGATGGGGCACGCTTTTTGTTTTTAGAAAATTTTTAGTTTACATTTACATTTATAAATACACACATGGTAAAATAAATATGCATGTACTCATAAAAGTTAAAATAATTGAACAGTTTTCTAAAAACGAAATGTGTGCCCCTCTCCCTCTACTCTTATAGTGCCAACAGTCTTTGAGAATGCAGTAATCTAGGCATAAATAAAAATTTTATGTGATATATTTGTATTGTAATTTTCATGTTTCTCAACATCATTAAATATGGATTTATATAATTTCTTTTGTAGGATTCTAAATTTGAAGAATTATATAGTGCACAGTTAAACAGGGACTCTTCCTTAGTATATACTTTGCATGATGGGCCACCATATGCAAATGGCAATGTGCATTTAGGACATGTTGTGAATAAAGTAATTATTATTTATATTATCTTTTTATTCGGTAACATATTGCCATTGGGTTAAAAATCAGTTTTTAATTTAGATATTTTTCTTAATTGTTTCATTTAAATAAATAATTTTTTTTATAATTTTATGTGCAATAAGTTATTGTTATACTATTATGATTAATTAATTTCCATAAAAAAAAATAATGTTTTCAGAAATTTGAGTTTTTCCTTACAAACTGGGAAAATACATGGAATTTAATTTCTTATTTTCCTCTTTTAAAAAATGGTGACCACTCAAAGCTATGGCATATTTAATGATGATATTTCAGCTATTTTTAACTATTTCTTTTACTATAGCATTATTTGTTTTAAGTATGTTTAGCTTTTCTTTACTTCTCTACATTTTTCCAGCAATTAAATAAAATTACTATAGTTAGCTCAATATAACTCACACGCAAGATTGTGAGTTTCCTTTTAATATATTGTGCATAATATGTTCAGGAAATTTTTTTTTTTTTTTTGAATAGCAACTCTGTCACAGTATAAGTAGGTAATCATTTTATTCATAATTTAAGTTAAAATGATTTGTTGTACGTGTAGTCTTATGTTGTTTTTCATGTGGTTATTTGTTCATCATTGCAGATTTTAAAAGATATTACCACACGCTTCCATCTCCTAAGTCGAAAAAAAATCCATTATGTCCCTGGTTGGGATTGCCATGGACTACCTATCGAACTGAAAGTTATGAAGGAAAATGAGTCACTAGTGTCTGCTGATTCTAAACTTCATCTGCGGAAACGAGGTTGCTGGCCATTTCTTATGGGCAATTCTACCTCTTTATGAATGTGATGTTTTCAGAATTTTTGAATGTCATGTTATCAAATATTTTGTTCAGTTCAAAAATATCACATTTCTAATAAATTTAGTTAAAGTAACTCTTAGTGTCATTTGCACTTACTTCAATTTTTCTTCACTTTCAACACTTTGAAATTCTTTTAAAAATTAAAAACTAGAAGTAGTGAACGCAACATGATATGTTATGCCTTTAAAAACCAGTTTTTAATTTTGAGAACATTCTAAATTTTTAAAAATTGGAGTAAATATATATATGACACTAAGAGTTATTTAACAAAAATGCTTATTGATTTTAAGTTAGATTTCTTGAGTTATATGCATTTGAATTCTGAAAACTTGACATTCATAAATGGCGGAATATTTCTTATGTATTATTTTATCATTATTATTTATTTTATTTTTGAACATAAATTGTTGCACACTTTCTATTTATATGAAAATACTCAAATATTATTTTCGGGATTGGGATTAAATTTATTTATATATTTATTTTTGCAAGTGCTTATTATGTTTCCATATGTTCAAATTATTTATAGCTTCTAATGTATCGAGCTCATTAGTTCAACTCTACTTTAACATTAACCCCTTAAATCACAGATTTTTTGACGAAAAATCGGCCAAAAAAAAATCTGTATTTTTTTTAAGTAAGAAAAGTTTCCTGGTTTATCTTTTCTTTTGGTGGACAATTTTATTGTACTATGCTTTTGTTCCATGAAAAAAAGGCTATATTTTATGTTTGAATAAAGAAGTGTTTTAGCTTACAATCCTATGTAAATGATAAATGTCAGTTAAATGATTTTTTTTTCTTAGCTTTCACATTGTTAATTTCAATGTTGCTATTGTTATATTCGAGTGCCGAAAATTGTAGCAACATAAAATACAATGCCACTCAAATTATCTCGAGTATGCACAGTTTGGCCTGTTTAACACGCTCGAAGTAACTGGAGTGCGCAAGTTAATGGGTTAATGATCAACTCAAATTAGATCAAGTTACACCCTAATAATTATTTGAAGCTAGAAAACATTTTTAGAAACATTTTCCTTTTTCACCCTGTAATAACATTCCCTTTTTCTTCCTGTAATAATTATTTATTCTGATTCACAACTTTTTATGAATTGTAATGTTTTTAAAAAAAAAAATTTTTTTTTTATGAATTGTAATGTTTTTTTTAATTTTTTTAAAAATAAAATCATTGCTATATCACTAAGATTCTTTACATTTTTTCGTTTGGTCATGATGTTGCATTTTGCAAGTTTTCTACTTTCTTCTTTGTTTTTGATTCTTTTCTTTCAAGGCACAATTAATGTTCTTGTTTTTTCTTCTTATAATTTTTATTTAGGTTTCGAATTATAATTAAAATATTCATAAATTCTTTCATGTATATTCAAAATAATTAAGTGCCAATTAAAATTTGAAAAAATATTAATTTAATATTTTTGTTCATTTATTTTGTTTAGTTAAAAGGATTTTGAAAATAAAAATCTTATAAAAAGAATTCTGAATTATTTTGGAAGTTGTACATTTATATATATATATATATGTGTTTTCTTTTTTTTCTTTAGCTTTTGATTTTTCTCAGAAAACTAAAAAAGAACAAATGAATTCGTTTTTGAAATGGGGCTTAGTAGCTGACTGGAAAAACAGTTACTTTACTTGTGATCCTAATTATGTTGTTCAACAATTGAAGACTTTTCAAGATTTATATGAAAAAGTAACTCACAATTAGTTAAATTTTTATGCTTTCATTGTATGGTTAAATAGATAAAGAAGGTATTTTCATAATAATGCAGAAAAGTTATTATTTATTTTTTTACCTTCAAATGATTAAATGATTAACTTTTTACTGTTTAAGTTAATATATATATATATATATAAATTTTCTTCCTTTAGCAACATTTAATTTATGATTTAATTTTCATTTGCATTTCATGCATGTATACCAAATGTTAGGAACTTGAAACACAATAAAAAAAAACAATAGGTGAAATATAAATTAAAAATCTTATTATTGAGTTTTTTTAAAAGAAAAAAAAAGAGGGAGGAAAGCGAAGTTTTAGTAGAAATGCTTTGGTCTTGAAATATTTTAGTTTGACAGTTGAACCTTGTATCATACATTGTACCATATGTTATGTACAATGCTTTATAATTATTGAACTCAACTGCAAAAGTAGGACATTGACAGTTTTGTTATCTTAAACTGTGAGTCTTACTTTCTTGCTTTTGCAATTTTATAAAAGCTTTATATATCAAGAAAAAAAAATTTTTTTTTTCAAATTAGTATTATTAAAGCTCTACTTTATATTTTCAATTATTTAGTTTTTATTAAACTAATAATTTGTTATGCCTTATTTTATTTGTTTTTATAAGTTATTGCATTGTGTGTATGTGTTTTTTTCTTTATCCAACTGCTCAAAATAGTCTCAAAAACAAAAGATTGAACATATCTGCATCAAGTTATAGGGAAATCATAAAAAAAAATTTTAAATATTGTAAACTATTGCATGCATATTTAATTATTTAACTATACGATGCTCGTCACTTATTCTATGAAGTTTGATTTAACGAGTATGGATTATCCTGAAATCAAGCATTTAATCTTCAAAACTGTGCTATTACAACAGTTTTCCAAGCAACCCTAAAAATGCGAATGTCATAGATATATGAGCATTGTATATTTAGAACAAGTTTAAAATTACCAACCTTCTACTATTACAACAAATATTTTAGGACGAAAAAAAATTTTTTTTTTGCAATATTATTATGGTATACAGAAAAAAGCAAATTGACAGATATTTTCTATTTTTTTCTCATATCAATAAAGATAAATTAAAATGAACATCATTTCACCCGATTTCCTTTCTACAGTTTTAATCTTTTATTTTAATAAAAAATTAAGATGTGGTTATCTTTCACCTACCATGTAATATTCTTCCTACAGAGGAAAAATTCTTGGGCTAATTTTTGGAAAACTCAGCATATTTCAAAAGAATGTACCTTTTGTTTAAAATCTATCCATTATGTCCTTTTGTTACGCTCCTTAGCACTATTGAAATCTATGTTCAATATCGTCATCAATGACTTCAAAAGTTACAATTGCACTTCATTTCATATTTTTCTCCTTTTTACAGATATTTTAATATTGTGTATATGTATTTAACATTAAATGTGTGTGCATTTATAATGACAATCTTGCTTTAACAGCAATTTAATATGTTGTTGTGAATTGTCGTTATAACAGACTTTTAGTATATTTACCAATAATAGATTTTCCTCAATTTTACTATATTTGTTTATTGTTGATTTAATGTATTCATTTTGAATTTCAGGGACTAGTGTTTCGAGATTTCAAACCAGTGTATTGGTCTCCTAAAAATAGGTTTGATATCTATGCATTTTTTCATTTGTATTGCATTATTTTCATATCAGTTTGAGATGCATAATATGTGTAAAATTTATTTAATGTCAGTTCAATTATTATGTAAACACATAAGAAATTTGTGAATTACTTAATTTTACTGATAACATGTATGTTTATCTGCGCAATATTTGCGCAAGACGCAATTCTCTTTCCAGTCAAAAATCTTAAGTGAATTACGAAAAAATATTAAATTAACTTCTTGAATGAAAAAAAATTTGTCTAAAGAAATATAAGCAATTTGTGATTTGCTTGATTTTGCTAACATAAGAAGAAGAATATCCAAAATCAATGAAAACATTATTAATATACGAACTTATTACCTTTAAGCTTATTTCTTATAGTGTCATTTTATTTTCATTCTTCAAAAATCTTTTTTTTTAATGTTTGTATTTCTTTTTCTTGAACTAACTGTAATAAGTTAATAATTATTTTCTTTCTGAATAAGCAATTTTTTTTTCTTATCTTATGTTACCTCATATTGCACTTCTTAGTTTCCATTTTTATTTTTCCATTGAAAGATTCATTATAGCTAGGCAAACTACTTTTAAATTCAGCCATATTTTTTCATACTAATTTGTGATTTAATTGACTTTTAACCTAGGTTTATTTTGTGCTGCATCGAAAATGTTCTCATCCTAAAAATGAATCTAATAAATAAAGTAATAGAAATATAATTTTAGAAATATTTAAAGTAATAGTCCTTGGTAAATAAATTTAGAAAGTTTAATGCCATCATCGTTAAGTTAATTTACTTGCAAAAATAAGCTTTCTAATTTACAATTAGTTGGAAAATTACAGTTTCTGTTTCACTATTGGTTGTTTTCTTTAAAAATCAAGTCAAGAAAAAAAATTACTTGCCTTTTATAAGATTTTTATTTCATGCTTTCATAGATTCATTAATTTAGATTCATTTCAGATTTAATTAAGATTTAATTTAGATTCTTTAATTATATTCATTAATTTAAATACATTTTAGTGACTGTTAACATTTTTCAGAACAAGTTTGGCTGAAGCTGAATTGGAATATAATTCAAACCATATCAGGTAATATATAATGTTTAGGTAATTTATTTAAATCAGGTTGTTTCATATACATGTTACATTGTTTTGTTAAATTAGATTGTCATAATATTAAAGTTCCTGGAGTAAACATTTAAACCAGAATTATTCCATTATGCTTATGAATTGAAAACTTTAAGTAATCATTGGAATGTATTAACTAATTTTTATGTATGCATTTTGCTTACAGTATCTTTTTTTCCTTAAGTAAAATTTACTCTCAAAAACTAATTATTTTCAATCATATAACCTTAGTCTAGATTTCAAATCAAAATATTATGCAATATTTAAAGTTACAAATACCTAGACTTTTTACTTTTTAATAATAATTAAGATGATCTGATAACTGCTGATATTTTAAAATAATATTATTGCATTTCATTATTTATTGTACTTATTATAGGTAAAATATATGTTTATTCTTTCCAAAAAATATTTCAAGATGTCATGTTATTTTTGTATTCTAAATGATGTGATTTTAAATATTGCATTTCAGTGTTTTTTTTTTTTTTTTTTTTTTTTCTATTTACATGTTCCACGCGTCTTATCACTGTAAAATGTGTGATATGCCATTAAAATTGAACAAATCTAATGTTATGTACTATTCATATTAAAAAAAATATTTAATTGATAAAACTGCGAATCTAAATTAAAATTACTATAAAATGTCATTAAAAGCACATAAATTAATACTGAAACTCAACTGAAAATATTTCAATCTTTAAAAGCAGATTTGGTTTAGTAATTTTTTCTTAAAGAAAAGGAAGAAAAAGGAAATGATTGATTGCAAAATAATGTCATATTTTAACAGAACCTCAAACTTTTTTTCTCCTTTAAATTACTTCTTTTTTGAAATACTTCAATTTTATTTTGAAAGAAATTAGTAATTTTGAACATTTTTAAAAAGTTAAAAGTAAAAGACTTCAATGGTAAAATTTTAATTTCATTCAGTCTAATTAAAATCATAAAATTTTTTAACAAATTAATTAACATTTAACAAATGTTATTTTTTAGGGTGTGAGATTAATCATTAATTGCATAAAGCTATTATATTTTTACAAATATTCAAAATGAATATATATCTATAATGAAGTAAGTTCC
This sequence comes from Parasteatoda tepidariorum, assembly GCF_982258835.1. Classification (NCBI taxonomy): domain Eukaryota; kingdom Metazoa; phylum Arthropoda; class Arachnida; order Araneae; family Theridiidae; genus Parasteatoda; species Parasteatoda tepidariorum. Next base: position 105,372,028 of record NC_141760.1, read on the forward strand.
CTAGATAATTCTAAAATAATAAAGTTAAGTATTCCCGCAACAGCCTCTTGTGGGCCAGGGGAATCATGGATGAGGATGTTCGACATTTTTGTGACCAACATTATGACTGTGGTAATGTAGTCGGCATTGGGCGCAATCCGTCTTTACTTCCCAGGCAATCTGGTACCTATCAATTTAAATCATATTGAATGTCTATAGATTCATTTCAAAATGGATTCAGAATGGTTTCATTTTCAAAAAAGAATTTTTTATACAATACATTAATTCATGAGGAAGGTCTCAATTAAAGTTTTAGTTTTTTAATGAATTTTTAATCACAGTAATGCATAATCTTAATAATATAATGAATTTTATGTTATTGAATATTCAAGATTTGATGTCTTGTTTTATAAAGTTTATTAAACTATTACATTATATTTGTTTCTATGTTTCCTTTTTTTCTCAGCTGTTCTATTTATATCAAATTTGAAGTTCAAAACTGTCCTGACTTTATAAAAGATGCAATAGGTAAGTTATTTTAAATACTATTTAGTATAGATTATTACACTAATTGAATAATTTTTGTAAAGATCTGTTGTTCGTTATCTGCTATTTTTTTAAGAAATGTATATTTCATCTTTCCATTATTCACAATAATTATGTGTGTTTAAAAATTAAATAATTTTTTTTAATTTTCATGGTTTTCACAATATCAAGACACAGTTTTCTGTTTCTTATATTATTTTAGTGTCAAATATTTTATTATTTTTAAATAAAAATCTTAATAAAATCTTTTCTATTTAAATACTTAACGAAATATTTATTATTTTTTTTAATGAACATTTGGTCAATGCAATTTCTATTTAGCAATGCAAAATGCAATTCATATTTATTATAATTCATCTTTGTCAGGACTTGTTTTATATTGACTTTTTTTATTCTTAATTTCTCATTAATGTTTTTCGATTAAAAATATCTTGTTTTAAACATTTCTTCTGGAATTTACTATAAATTCTACTGATATATTTAAAAATATAATTGGATTAGTTCACAAATATTTTAATTGCTCTCAGCAGTTACATTTATGTACAGTATTTATCTGCCTAAACCATTAAAATTAAATTAACACATTAATAAATCTGAATTATGTAAAAAAAATAATATCTAATCATGTTTTATAGGTAATTAGTTTAAGAAGGTCAAGAGTGGTTTTATAATAAGAATTATTTAAAAGGTTACAAAATTTGTTAGTTAAAAGGAATTTTTTTTTATTTGTTAGAATTAAATTTAATTGTTTAATTTAACTCTTTTATGTGTTTCAGATGTTATAAAACTATTTGAAATACTTGAAAAAAAATTTCTGTTACACTAGAAAACTCTGTATTTTTTGTAAGTCATCAATATCGAATTAAAATTAGAATTAAGGAAAAAGGTTACTATATTTTTACCAACATTACATTTATTTGATTTTTTTAATCTGTTATAAGGTAATAGTAATTTGATTTGTGAGTTTTGTCCATAAATTCCTTATTATCAGATGCAAAAGAGTAAGAATTCAATTCTAAATTAAAATCATCAATAATTAATTATACCAATCATTGATTATTAAAAACAAATGAAAAGCTGAATTCATAATAGAATATAAATCAAATGATAAAAAAAATTATAATTTTTAGTATAAATTTAAATCTATATGTACAAGCTCCATATAATACAAGTCATCAAACACAATATGGCTTAGTTTCTTTTTATTGTCAATCATATCCAGTGTGCTACAGGTATCAAAACTATTATAGTCACTTCTTTTTTTTTTTACAGTGTGTAATGTAATATGCTACTTTTAAAAAAAAACACATTTATTGTGAGTGTTGGCAACTACTTATAACGCTTATTAAGTAAATAAAGTAACTAAATTTTCAAATCTGATTAGTGCAAATCTTGATCTCCTATGTACTTTGCTTCTTAGATTAAATTAAAGAGTCCATTCGCTGGTTTGAAAATGGTCAATATTGATAATATTTCTCCCCAGTACACTATTTCCCTATCTAATAACATGGAAGAACCAGTTTCACTATGAGGAGAAGACTACAGGTTAAAATACGACTTTTTACATACAGAACTGTCAGTGGGTTAAACACTTAACAAAATCACAAAAGTATAATAATTTTCTGTCATTTATTTTATTAAATATTTGCTGCTAAGAAATCCATAAAATGTTGAACATTGAAAGATAAAAATCATAACAAATGGTTAAGAATAATATATTGGTTTATAGAATTATGACTTAATAATTTCCTGTGTTTAAATATGCCAATTTATTATTCTGCATCTTTTTTTACCAATTTTTCTTCAGTCTTCAAATTTTTTTTAATTTTGAGCATGCGTATGGTTGAATCTTCCAATAAGATTCATTTCCTAAAAATAGTTAAGTAATAACTATGTTTCAAATGTAGCTGAAAAACACTAAAAAGACAGTTGCAAATAACTGCAAGAAAAATGTAGTTTTTCTTATCACTGATCATATCTGAAAATATATATTTGCATTTTTTTTAAGTAACTTTACTTATGAATTCTGTGATACAGGTCCAGGCTCAAAATTAAACGTTTTAATATGGACCACCACCCCATGGACCCTTCCTGCTAATCAAGCTGTTTGCTATTCAACTGAAAAAAGGTAACACAACTTCTAATAAGTCAAACTATTTCAGATTAAATTTTTATTTGTAAAGTACTTAAATATACACTAAAGAGTACTTATATATACATCTGGCCAAAAATATCTGGACACCCGATTGTTATGGTGGTGGAAGCATAATGGTGTGGGAATGTTTCTCGTGGTTTGACCGTGTATGTTAATTCCTGTGGTTGAGCCGCAATGGCCCAAGGGATAGAGCGTTCACCTTCCAATGAGGCGAACTGGGTTCGAATCCCAGTCTATACAAATTACGCATTCGGCTTGAACCTACCGTAGTGCTGATGTGAAATATCCTCAGTGGTCGACGGATCATGGGTTAGAGTCCCCTTGCCATCGGGCTAATCGTGGCAGGTTTTCATGGATTTCCTCTCCATGTAACACAAATGCGGGTTAGCTCCATCAAAAAGTCCTCCGCGAAGGCAAATTTCTCCCAACACTCGATCGAGGAGTTCCCTTGTCTTCTGGATTGGGTTCAAAATTACTAGGCTACAGAGCTGAACATTAGTAGTTATAAAGCCATAAAATTGGGTCGGCTGTTCAACGATGGTTATAAAATAAAATTCCTGCGGTTGGAAACAGGAACTCTGAGATGTATGTGGACATTCTGGACAATGCTCCATCCCCAACTCTCTGGCAATATTTCGAGGAAGGCTAATTTCTCTTCCAACTCCATTCACACATTGAGGCTTGCGCAGATGTGGTTTGACGTAATGAGTGTTCAAAAACTGGACTGACCTTCTCATAGCCCTGATCTAAATCCCATAGAACACCTTTGGAACGAGTTAGGGCGCAGATTACTGTGCCAGCCAAATCGACCCTCCTCACTGCAAGCACTCATTTCAGTTGTGATGGAAGTCTGGAATGTCAATTCCTCTGGCCACCCATCAAAAACTGGTGGAAAGGTGCAGGCTGTCTTCAATGCAAAAGGGGGACCAACATCATATTAACCCCTTAACGCACAAATTTTTTGAAAGAAACCGGCCGAAAAAAATCACTTTTTTTTAAATGTAAAAAAAAATTTATTTCGCTCCTGGTTCAACTTTTCCTTTGATGGATATTTTTGATATACTGCGTTTTTTTTCCATGGAAAAAGGCTATATTTTATTCTTGAATAAATAAATGTTATAGCATACAATCCTATGTAAATAATAAATATCAATAAAATTATTTTTTCCCTTAGCTTTCATATTGTTATTTTCAATTCTCGATTATATTTGAGTGTGAAAAATTATAGCAGCATAAAATACAATGCCGTTCAAATTATCTCGAGTGTGCGCAGTTTTTCCTGTTTATCGCCCTCGAATTAACTGGAGCTCACAAGTTAAGGGGTTAATATGTACCTCATGACGCTCTACGTCCATACCACTAAGTGTTCGCATACTTTTGACCAGATAGTATTTGTTGGCTTTTCGAATGGTATGAAAATAGATAATTTAATTTGTAAGATACCAATTCAATTCTAATGTATAATTATTGTAATGCTTATTTTTTTTAACCCTTTTATAGAGTTATTTATTTCCATTAATGTTACATTAACATTCTTTATAAAAATAAACCCATTTATCTTATTACCTTAATTTTATTTTCAAGAACTTTTTTTGTGGGAAGATGAGTGAGATTTTTATTATGTTTACTACTGTTAAGAAAGGATCATAAACTTGAACTTTTATGCTTACAAATAGTTGAATTTATAAAATCTGTGTTTATGTCTACGAACAAATTTAATGAGAAATGATCAAATGAATGAATGTGTAACACACAAGAGGAAAGAGCTCCCTAGTGTTGGCTTCCCTTCTAACCTCTACTAGTACCCACATTTATGTAAACAAAGACCTTTATTGGTATTATTTTGTATTTTCCTAAATTATCAGAGGGTCACACAAATCATTCCATTGAAATTTTAAACTTAATGAAGTTGAATGCACAAGAAACTTCCGTTATAAACGATTGATGCAATTAAATCATAATTATCTAAATATTTTTTTTTCTTCTGTTTATTATTTTTGAATTATGTATGAAGTATTTTTAAAAAAAATTTTATGATTTTGATAAAACATGGGTAACATTTTTTTTTCTTTTACCAAGAGAACCCAAAATGTTAGCATTATTTTTTTTTTTTTTTTTTTTTTTTTTTTTGACAGAATTTGAAATTTTATATTCAACATTGTTTTTAAGTTTATAATAGCTTGTGCAACTTTCAAAAACTGAGAGAATCAGTTTATTATTTCTAAACATATAATTTGTGGGTTGCAGGTTGATAACCAAAGTTTTCTTTTTAAAAAAAAATCTTGTTTGTATTTAGATTATTGGATTTTAGACACTTGGAGCTCTACGTTAACATTTACTTTTCAAATGCATATGGTGCCTCTCAGAACTTCTTTTTTCAATGTGTGTAATAACAAAATATATTTTAAAAAGAAATGAAATTAAAAAGCATGCAATGCCACCTGCTTATTAAAATCACATTCATTCTGATCTCATTTGATTTTATAAAACAATTAATTATGTGAATCAGCATGTTTACAGTTGGAAAAAAAAGGAATTTAATTATAAACTTTACAAATACATTTAAAATAAAATACAAATAATTTAACTAAATTATGCTTAACTGTTTTAATTTACCTTTGGAATTTTTATAAAACAGGAGTAAAAAAAATTTTATTTACCTTAACATTCTTTTTAAAAATAAACCCATTTATCTTATTACCTTAATTATTGGCATTTTTTTATTATTATTATTATTTTTTTTTACAGAATTTGAAATTTTATATTCATTATTGTTTTTAAGTTTATAATAGCGTGTGCATCTTTCAAAAAACCATGAGTGTCAAAAATAATTTTGAATTTATCTTAAAAGCTCTAGTCTTATCATTTAGGTACATTGTTAGCTAATAAAATTAATATGGAATGCTTTTATTTAAAACCGAATCACAATGGAACATGATCACATGTTGTTTAAAAAATTTTGATTTTTTTCTAGCACTGCTTTTTTGTTGTTTAATGAAAAAACTAACAAAGGGATATCCTTTTGCTTTATGGTTTATCTCATTGAATACGTAAACATTCAATCTATTCTTAAGTTTATTTACATTTGAATTCTTTTACATTATTGTTGTGGGTACTTTATTTTTCTTAATTGAAATTTAAGAGTGAATGATGGACATACAATAATTTTCCTTAATGCATAAGCAGCTTTCATTTTTATTTTTTTACTTTTCCATCCCTGTTTCATTTTTCCTTTCCTCTGATCTTTCAATTTCCTCAAAAAGTCTAATTCACATCTGTTGTTATGCTATTTTTACTTGGTAGATTGACGATCAATTCTACTTATCATACAAAAATGAGAAAAAGCATGATATTAGTGTGCTTTTTTTTCTTTTTTCACCAGAATATTTAAAATTTTCTTCCCCAAATAATTACAAAATGAAAACATGTCAAAACTGCCCTTCTTTATAATCATTATCTTTGTTTCCTGAAATCAAGCATCGAAGGGCATATGTTTTAAAAACAAAAAATATCACATAATTTTCCTTTTTAAAACATGCCCTTCAAAAGCAAGATTTTATGAAACAGAGATAATGATTAAAGTGAAGGGCAGTTTTAACATGTTTTTAATTCTGTTCTAGCAGATTCGGTGTTATAATCCAGTTATTTTGTTAGTGTCAGTCACTGTTTTTTTATTTTAAATTATTTTGAGCTATTGCATTACATAATCAAAAAATATTATTTAACTATAGAAAGAAATTGTTTCACAAGCTAATTTTATTGATTTCTAAAGGAACTTTACTACTAGACTGACAAAGTTATCATATATTTATTATAGTGTAGGATATTGAATAAACATCATGAATTAGAGTGTAAATTATTTAGAACTAATAGTAGTTTTGTTTACCTGTTCTATGTGTACTATCAATAAAATATCAGATACTTTTCATTTTATTTAGATATTGTGTCGTATTTTGTAAAATGAAGAACGAGTTTTATCTTATTGCAGAAGAAACTATGTCTGTTTTAGAAAAAGTACTGAAGTCACCGTTGCATGTTCTAAAATCATTTGAAGGTTAGACTTAATAAATATCTTTCTTTTTTTTAGTATATTTACATTTAAATCCACATAATAATTTGATGAAAAATAAAATAATGCATAAATTGAAGAAAACATTTGTTCTGACAGAAACTTATTTAACATTTAATTTTGTTTCAACTAATTCTTTAGAAAAAAAAAATTTATGTGTGGACAATTTTCATTAGCATGACAAAATTTTTAAATCAATTCATAACAACGATGTTTAAAAGCATACCTCGTTTACTTTTAGCAAAAACTTATTGTGTTTAAAAAAGTGTTTTTGTTTTTTCAATTCGACTAGTTCTTTTAAAATTGTAATCAAATAGTTGTATTTACAATAGAGCAAAGTAAGTAAATGTGTAACTAGCTAAAAATGTTTCAGCTTTGCCTTGCATCAAACAAATAGAATTAATGAAGTAGGTTAAGTTTTAAAATTAAACTTTTCAGTAAAGCATAGGTAAATAAAACTATGAGTTTAAAAAAACTAGCTTAAAGCTTTGGGAATCTTTTAAAAAGAGTGATTAAAACAAGAAATATATATATTTTTTTTAATTAAAAGAAGAAAAAAAAAGATTTTTAGAATTTCAGTAAAAAATTTAATATGAAATTTTTCAATTTTAAAAAAGGAAGAAAAAACTTGAAAGCAGACTAGTGGGTTTTACTGACCTCTTCTACTGAAATTCCAATATAAATATTTTTTTAGCAGATCAACTTTAATCAAAGATTATTGTTATTTTTGTGTTTTTTATTTTTAAAAAAGTTGGTTTTCTATTTTATGACTAGCCATACATTTCAAATATGATCAATGTGAAAAATAAGCAAAAAGAGATAGAAATGCAGCTTACGATACCAGCCTGGTAGCAAAATCTGCAGTACTGCTTATTATAACATCTGAAAATGATCTTAAATTACCTAGTTTTTTGATTTATAGTCTCATTTTGACTGAGTTGGGAATTGCAGATAAATTTAAAAGTGGAACCCAGCTCCTATCGTTTGAAAATAACATCAGCTCTTACTTATCACGCCATACCACTGCAGGAGCTTTCATTTATTTTGAAATTTCAATAGACATACACATTTTCTCTCAGAAGTCTACAGTCAATATCTAACGCTGCATGGTGTTGCATCGAATTTTATTTTGTATTTTCCATTTAATGCAATTCTATTATCGTTATGTAAATATTAAATAATTTCTATTTAATTAAATTTTCATGCTTCATTTTTTTTGAAAATTAATTTTTCAAATTTTCAGTCATTTTTGTGACATTTTGTAGGTTTTAATTGAAGTTTTTGTGTAGGATCTCTGCTGAAAGATGTTGCTTATATTCATCCAATCTATAATGGAAGAATTTGTCCACTTCTACCTGGTCATCATGTAACTATGGATAAAGGCACTGGTCTTGTACACATGGCGCCTAACCATGGCTTTGATGATTTTATTGTTGCTCAGAAACAAAATCTTCAACTTGATGTAGGTTTGGAAGCTTTTTTATAAACTTTGCCTACTTTTCACACATTATTTAAACACTGTAATAGTATATTTTGTTTGCCAATGATTGTGAAACCCTTGATAAACATTTTAATTTCTTTACAGTGTTCCTTCACTGAGCTCTAAGACCATACATAAGATTCTTTTTTTTTTAAAAATGTTAGTTCTTTTGGTAGAAAGCTCTCAGTAGGATTTAAAATAGTAGGTTAGCTGAGAAGCTTCATTAATTTGACAACCACTGCCATATACCTATCACTATAAAAACTACTAAGAATAATCAATTTACAAACACCTGTGACTCTGATATATTATTATTTTATTGAAGTTGACGTTTCTGTTACTTTAAATTAATAACTTATGAATCTTTAAATTAGTAACTTTTAAAAATATCTTCCAGAAAAATTTTGGTAATTGAGAGGCAATTCACAGAAAGCCCGAAAAAATTCTGCCACAGGGTTTACAATTATTGTGAAATGATCAAGCAATGTTGTCAAACTGCAATGAAAGAATCGGGATTTTTATTTATCTTACTTTTGTCAATTTTGCCTCATCTTTTTCTTAAAGTCCTGATAAATGGGATTGATACAACTTCAACATCTGCTTCTGCAAACATAATTTGAACTATTGCTGAATCTAAATCTGCTTGAGTTTACATCCCTCCCAATGTATTGACATGGTGTATTGCATGAAGTTAAATCAATATTCTTTTTTTTTCTAAAAAAATGAAACAATTATAACGCTTGGACATAAGATATATAATTGTGAAAGGAACAATGAGTAGATATATGAATGATTTCAGGAAAACGTTAGAGGCTTATTATTTAGTGAAAGATGTGACAATTTATATAACACAAGCTGCCATTTGCCATTTTTGTTTTGTTTCCTATAAGCAATAAATTAATAAAATAAAGGAAAATATTTTTTTTTTTAGAAAAAATTACCAAATGATAAATTTTAAAAGCATGCTATTATTAAGGAAAGATAAGTTTTGATGTCAGGGAGGTGATAATTTCTAAAAATTTCGGTAAGCAAAACATTAAACTATATTAATTGATAAAAAAAACAAGTTCAGTCTTGAAATTTTTTTATAGTGCCACCCATGGTTAAATATATTTCTTTCGACTAATTAGAAAATCAAAAGTATTTTTTTTTGTCTTTTAGGAATGCATTGTTGATGAAGAGGGATGTTATACCTCTGAAGCAGGCAAGGAATTTGATGGGAAATATGCATTAGATGATGGAAATGCATATATTTTGGAGAGGCTGAAAGATCAGATTGTCTATTCAGAGGAGTATGTTCATAGTTATCCGTACGACTGGCGAAGTAAAACACCTTTGATCATTCGAAGCAGTTATCAGTGGTTTATTGATGTACATCAGATTCGAGATAAAGCCATTGTAAGTATTTTTCAATGACTAATTTCATTAAACTTTAATTTTTCAACAGATGAATGCTGTTATATTATTTCAAAGACCATATCTATAAAGCAAAATGAATGGCTAGTAATTTGTTCACTTTAACTTATATTATGAATTTATTTCTTATTGTTTGATTGTTATTTGACTGGTATTAATTTGTTAAACCTAAAAAAAAGTGCTACCCTTCATTTGCTATCTGAAAACATTGATCAATAAATTTGAAATGGTTAGTTGTGAATATTTATAATTTTTGTTGTTCTTATTGTTTCATTTTATTTTATAACCGCCGTTGAACAGCTGACCCAATTTTGAGTTTACGGCTAACACTGTTCAACTCCATAGCCTTGTAGTTTTGAACCCAATCCAGAAGACAAGAGAACTACTGGATCAAGTATTAGGAGAAATTTGCCTTTGTGGAGGACTTTTTGATGAAACTAACCCGCATTTGTGTTACATGGAAAGGAAAACCTCCCACAGTTAGCCTGACTGCGAGGGGACTTCAACCCATTAGTCTTCCGGTGAGGATATTTTACGTCAGCACTGTGGTCAGTACAAGCCAGGTGCTGAATTTGAGTCTCAGCTATCGCTGGGACATTAATCCAGGTCACCTCATCGGGAGGCGAGCGTTCTTTGAGCGTCCCTGATCCACCAGGGCTCTGTGTCACCATGTCTTATACCATTTTCCAATACGAGCAAGCCTATTTAAGACAGAGGGGCTTCTTCTCGTTTTTCCAGTGTTGTTATTTATAGCCAAGAATTCCAACTTCTGCCACACATATACGTGACAGTATGGTTTACAGACAAGACTCATTCACACCCCATTCATCCATCCGCAGATCATAATTTTTACCTGAACCAGAGAACCAGTACCCCCAGGGGTATTGATTTTTTATCAGAATTCAGTGGACTTAGCAACCCCAAGATATTTAGCGGCACCAGACACCATTTTACATTCTTTGGCCATCGGGATTCGAACTTACAACCTTTCAGACCTGGGCCCAATGTTTTACCAGCCAGGCTATCTCAGCTCTATGATTTTATAACTAACAAACAATTTTTTTAGAATTGTATTCTTCCGCAAAGACAATGTAAGTTAAAATAATATAACTTCCAAAAAAATTTATAGTATTTTAAATTTCTTTTTTGCATATTTAATAATTTTTGTTTTATTTTCTAGTCATGTCTTCAGAATGTCAATGTTATTCCACCACATTTTAAAAAGAGTTTTCAAATCCAATTAGACACTGCCCCACAATGGTGTATTTCTCGTCAGAGATCTTGGGGAGTACCTTTTCCTGTATTTTATGATCCAATTCACCATAAACCTATTGTTCATAGGTATATTTCAAATCTTCTTATAACTTTAATATAGTTTTTTTTTCAAGCAATTGCTTGGTTATTTTTACAAAGTTACTTAAGTTCATAATTATTTGCATACTTTAATGAAATGTTTTTTTCTTATCTTGATGTGCAAAATAAAATGAATGTTGTATTGTCTTTGATGAGAAAGTTACACTGGCTGAGAGTGCATCCTTTTAACTAATAAGATCTTACATAACTTTCTGCTGCTTTTAGCACAACGAAACAGCATACTCATTTGATTATCAGCGCAAATTAATCTATGTTTCACTAACTTTTAGACCATAAATTACAACTACTAAGAATCAGTATATAGGAGGTCATGTCAATCTTTCTTCATTCAAAGGTGTTTCAACGGGTTTTATATTTAGTTTGTGGCAATATCAACCAAAATAATGATTTAATGATTTCCTTTAAACTTTTTCTTAATCAAATGAATCTTTTTCTAATTCACTGGTATCAGAATGCAGAGGTTCTAATGGACTAAAATAACATTGCATCTTTGAAAAAGAAAACAAGACTTTGTGCATTGGTTGTAATAATGGAACATCTGTTGTAAAGGGGATTGTACTAAAGAGGGTACATATATATTTGCATAATAATAACAAAAATATTGAAATATCTATGTTTACGACTTGACATTGGTTTAAAAAAGCTATCCTTTGAAGTTTAACTTTGCTATCGCATGCCTATAAAAGTAGACATTTTTTTAGTTAATTCTGTAATATTTTACAATACGAATAATAATTGCAAAAATAGAAGCTAATATAAAGAGCGAAACTTGAAATTATTTTGTTTTAAAGTCATTAAAAAAATAGTTAATATGCACTACGGGTATTGTATTTTGTAATCAAATTTTGCTTTAAAATTTTTTTTTCATTATAAGCAATGTAATTTTTAGTTTCAAAATCTGAAGTTTGAATGAAATCTGTTAAATAGCTACTAATAAATGAAAATTCGTGTTTACAATTTTTTGTTTAATTTTGATATTGATATTTATGCCCATAAAACTATTTAAAAAATTAAGCTGGAATTTAATGATCATCTAAAGCTGAAAAGTACAAAAAAGTAATTTGTTTTTACTCTTCCATGCATTTAAATTTTTTTTCATTAGTCAATTAAATATGTAGTAAAAATTAACAAATCATTAAAATTATTTTTAAGACAAGTTTTGTAAATGAGGAAATACATTTTTATTTGTATGAATGGTTCATAAGATGCGCTGAATTACGCAAAAAGTGAAAATAATCTTTATTTTTATTCAGTCAAATACTTTATCTGACCTCTAGACTAAATTATTGAGACAATATCTTCAGCATTGTGACTTCACTATATTTTGATAGTAAAAAAAATCAAATTAGTCAAAAAAGTTGGTGCAATTGTTAAAAAATGAAGTAAATATTTGTTATTTTGCTATCCATGGTTTTATATTTTAATTCCCCTTTTATCCTGTTCTTGAAGAAATTTATTGAATTTCTAGTATGTAGCATTATCTTTATTCATTATTGATTCTTTATCTTTATTAACTATTGTTAAAGAGAGAAATAAGTCTATGTTATTTTGCTTTCCCTAAACTTATATTTTAATTGTACTTTGAAAAATTTATTTCATTTCTTATGGAGAAATTTATTTTGGCTATTTTATTTCAGATTGTTGACTGAGCATTTGTGTTCATTAATAAAGTCTAATGGTATTCATTGTTGGTGGGAAATGGATTCCAAACAGTTGTTTCCTGCACATTTGAAAAAACAGGTATTCCTTTGTTTTGTATTGTTTACAGAAAAAATCGTGATTAAAATAGTATTAAAACATTAAATTTTTTTTCACTTATAACTAACTTAAATTGGTTGTAATTAAGATTAAAATATTTATTAATCTCAAATGAAACTTTGAAGGAGATAATTTCTTAAGGTGACATTTTACATTTTATATTTTTGAAATCTAGGCATTTAACTGAACAATTTTTTAAAAAAATTTCTGGAATAAGAGAAAAACTTATGAAGTTATGGCAATTTCAGTTTTGACCACGCCCCTTTTGTTTACCTTTTTTTGTCTGCAGGTAACTGTTAAAATTAGTTTCGTTTAAAATTAGTTTTAAATTAATTGAATATTTTGTTAATTTTTTTAAAAAAATTTAAAGTATATAATTATTAAACTAGTTCATTAGACAATATTTATAACCAATTATATTAAAAACAAGAAATATTTGTTCAGAAGTAAAATTTGCAATGAAAAAGTAGTAAAAGTCATTTTTCTCAAAATGTCTTTTTTGACAAATTTACAAATTTCAAACTGTTCCAGCGTAGTGAATTTTTATTCTATTGACCTGAGAGTTTAATGCTATTTATTTATGAATATTATTAACATTTTGTGGGAAAAGTTTTTTGAATTAAGTGAATAGTATTTTTTTTTATACATGATATTTTATATAGGTATGATGATTTTTTCTTAAAAATGTAGGTTTTTCACTGTTTTTTTAATGTTATTTGTTTCTATAATAAAAAATAAAAAAAGTACTCCCAACAATTTTTTCAACATTACCTAATATGTAGTATTTTAAAAGAATTTTGTCATTTTGACAAAATTTCAGACGCGAGAAGTAATATAAAAAAAAACATAAAAAATGCAAAAATTTAAATTTTTTAATTTCTTAAATTTTGAAATATTTTTTTGAATTTTGTATAAAAGTTGTTTTTTACAATATAAATGTATTCTGAAAATTTCAAGCAAATCCTTTGATAATTTCAAAAAAAAAAATTTGAAAGTCCTTTGTCGCCTTAAATATAGTTTATAATACTTCATATTTAATTTTATACTCAAATGTAGCATAAGATCATGGTGTCATATGATAGCTAACTCCTCATAGTTCTGTTTAACATATTGTTGTTTCTAATGATCCTTGGGCAAGCTAAGCTTTCTAGTCATTGACCTTTTGCGAATTAAGTCGAGAATTTGCGCCTTTTGTTTTATACTTATACTGTATACTTATACTAAAAATTACTTTTTTTTTCTATTAATCTTACTATTCTTTCTTATAGTTTAAAAAAAAACTTATGGATATATTTACAATATTTAAGTTCCATAATTGAAAAATATGATAATTTAAACTACCAGGAATTTTAGTAGAGAGTATCATTGCATCAGTTTATTATTTAATATTTTCATTTCAACTAAGTTTTCAAGATTCTGAATTCCATATGTATTTATATTTATAAATATTATCATTTAAATCAATATGAGTTTTAACAAGAAAAATTTATCTATCAATTTTTATTTTTATTTCAGCTGTGAATATTCAGGAGTTTTAATTCAAATATGCATTTCAAACTGTAAATTATATAATAATTTGAATTTTAACAAAAATTGTCTTTTCTGTCAATTTGTATTTTAATTTCAACTGAATATTCAATATTCTTAATTCCAGCATTTATTTCTAATTGTTAATTATATGATGATTTAAACCATTATGAATTTTAACTACTATTTTCTTTTCTATTTTTATTTCAATTTTAGCTGAATATTCAAGATGCTGATTACCAAAAGAGTTGTGACATAATGGATATCTGGTTTGATAGTGGCTTAAGTTGGAATTGTGCTCTTCCAGGTTAAACATTTGTATCTAGTAATTTTAAATAAGATTTTTGTTTACAAAATGATTAAGTTGACAAAAATTAACCAGATGTAAATAATCTGAAAAGTTGCAACTAATAAGATTCTTTTACTTTAGAAAAGTAAAAGAATTATTATTAAAGAAATTCCATATAAATGTCAAATTCCATGGTTATGGAATTCATTTATTTTAAAAAGGTAAAAAAAATACCATAGAATTTGGCATTTCTATGGAGCATGTGTTTATGATTAATATCCATGTCTAAAATATGTGAGCTTTATATACCTATGAAAGGGATTAATTTTTATTCTTAATATGTGATTTTGTATCATATAATTGAAGATCCAGGGGTTAAGCATGATAAATATATCACTTTGTTGCTTTAAATAATTATATAAAAAGCCACACATGTCTGTTGTAAAATCTCTAAACTTGAAAAATGTAGGAAATCGACTTTTATCCTCGATGTCTTGAGTTGGATGGATTTTAGATTTTTATGATTTTTGATTGAGACTTATATTTTCATGATTAAAAATAATAAGCCTTCAATTTTTTTATTGTAGAGGATTCTTATGATGGTTACTAAAATTATGAAAGTTATAAAGGTTATGAATAGGATTCCCACTAGAAATGAAAATTTAGTTGTTCATTAGGGCCACCTAGGTATCTATTTAGTGGTTCAAATATGCAATATAGAAGACTAACTTTAGAAAGAAATGGAATTTACAATTAAATAATTCATGTTATGGTACACATCAAAAATTATTAAGTACCATCTATAACACCCTCAAACTAATCAGGCTCATTACCTCATAATGATTGAAGATAAATAGTTTTTTTAAATAATTGAAAAAAAGCTGAAATTATATTAGTAGATAGATTCAGCATACCGATTAAAATGCTGAGGATTACAGATTAAAATGCCAAATAAAAAAATTTTAAAAAAAATAAGGAAAATAAAATAAGTAAATAACTAACAAAATATATTGAAAATTAATTCTCTAAAAATTATAAAATTTTAAATAAAGTTAATTCTAAAAGAACAAAAAAATATTGTTTTATTGTTGAGCAGTACGTGAGTGCACATCACAACATGAAAATTGGAAATTTCCTCGTTCAAATTGAAAAGTTTTTATATTATACAGTTTCAGTTATTCCATTTGAAAAATTTATAAAATAAAAATAATTAATTAATTTAGAGAAACATATTTGGGTCATTCTCCCTGAAAAGGTATAAATAGACTAAAAAAATGTCTTAAATTAAATTAATTAAAAAAGTGATAAAATTACATAAATGGCTTTATTTATTTTTGTTATATGTCCTTATAATAATGGTCAAGTTTTCTATTTTATTTTTTACAAGATTTAAAATATTTTAAATTCTGCCTTGTCCACGGAGGAGATGTAATAGTCAACGGAGGAGACATTTTATGTAATAAAATATAAAATGTCAACGAAGACTAATTCATTAATTATTGGGTACAACTGATATGAGTTTAGCATTAATAAGTAAATAATAAAATATTTCATTATTAGAGATAGATCTACTTCCGATTAATCATGCTGCTATGAAAGAAAACATCCATTTTTAACCTAGGTCTACAATTTTTTAAGTAACTCTTACTGAATATTAATAAATTAAAATTTTAAGACTATTGAAATAAAAATTCAGACTCCACATGAAAGTTGAGTGTTGAGGGTACTCTTTTATGAACATTTTATGCAAGTTAAACATACTGTCATCCAAATAACGTTTTTGTTTTTTCTCTTTTCTTCTTGTAATTGTTTTTTTCCCTGGGCACAAAGGGTTTGCTCTATCAATTTCTGGTAATTTAAGTACATTTAATCACGATTTTTCTGTTAAATCTTTTTCTGATACAGATTTTAAAGTTTCTTGCTCTTTTTTTTTTTTTTTTTTTTTTTTTTTTTTTTTTTTTTTTTTTTTACTTTCTTCAAACATTATATGGTTTTCTTTTAATTTCTGTTTAGCTTGTCTCATACTAAGTTTTTTTTCTGTTCCCTTCTCTTTTGCATTTGAAAATTTGATTGCTCTCTTTTCTTAAATTTTGATTTTGCCATTTTTTTCCTAAAATTTGAAGAGAAAAAAAATTTTAAACATCACAGAAATTATTTAGAAAAATTGCCAATATTTACTTCTCTGATAAGAAAAAGTTCTTAATTGATTTTCTTTAAAAATACAAACAAATTAACACATTTGTTCCATTTTAAAAAATATCAATTAAAAGAAAATAGTTTTTTAATTATTTAAATTGTATTATGGTTATCTAACACATTTTCTCTTCCATTGGCTGTGTCTTCTCCTCCGTGGACTTGTTATGTCCACGGAGGAGACAAGAACTAGTTCTTGAATTTTTCTGATTTTTAATTTTAAAGTTACAAAAATGGGGCAAAAATTCATCTATCAAAAATAAAATAATTTTCTCTTACCTTCTTTATGATGTCCACGGAGTATACGGTGAGAACTTTGCCAAACCCCAGTTGAGCACAACAATCCAAAACTGTCACCAAAGAGAACAAAAACAACTGATAGTTAACATTAGAAAATGGAATGGTAACCCCTACCAGCAGTTATCTCATAGGGATTTCGCATATGTTGCCCTTTATTGCATATTTACCGAACTATATTAATTGTCCATGGAGGGAGATTTTATTTTTGATGGTCATTGTTTACTAGTCGTTTTTGATTTGTTTACTAGTCATGTTTTCAAACAAATCAGTCGGTTTTGATTTATTTACTAGTCATTTATTTTATAAAAATAATTTTTTTTTTTAAATATTAAATAAAAAGTTACTATAAACATTTAACTAGGTAAAACTACAAAAATCATTAAAATAACATTTAAATTGTTTAACAGCCATTAAAAATTATTTTGTGTCACAGACGTAGGGACGTCCACGGAGGAGATTTTGAAGCTATGTTTATTAAAGAATAAGAATGAAATATTAAATATATTTAGCAGAAATGCATGATTTGTTAGTTAGAACTTTACGAAAAATTATGAAGAAAAATATTAAGAAATCTGCTGTATTTCCTAATATTTATCACTCAGGGACTTAAAAAATCACCTTTTTGTGAGAATGACCTATTTAGTTATGTCAAATAATGGGAATTCATTTTAAATGATCTACAAACACTTACTCTTTTAATTTTTTCATTTAAAAGCTACCTTTTTTAAATGGAAAAACTGAAAAGGCTGGTCCTATTTTTCATTACTATTTTGTAAATTCCAAACCTATTTCAAGGCGCAAAAATTTGTCACCCATGCGTGGGATTTTGGCAACATTAGTAGAACATTTGGCATCCGTTGTCGCCAACTGGCATGAACCTTAGGTTCTGAAGATTCTTAATAGGATGGAGGTTATGAAGATTATTATGGAGGATTACATGTTTATGATTATAAATTTCTTTGCATATAATAATAAACCTTTAAGCATCAAAAACGAAATAACTTATATTAAATAATAAAAGATAACTACTTAGATTTATTTATGAAATAAGCGTAAAAATTTTGTGCATTTTTTTGAAATAATTTTAATAGCTTCTATTTATAGAAATATTTAAAACTTTTCAAGCCATAAATTTTTCATTGAATTTAGAGCTAGCTTTTTTTCTGTAATATTTTATGTGAAATGACATTCATGATTAAATGCTAAAATGATGTTTTCTTCTAGATGCAAAAGTTTCTGATATTTGTATTGAGGGTATCGATCAAATGAGAGGCTGGTTTTATTCTTCTCTGATTACATCTGTTGCCTTAAGAGAAAAAGCACCTTATAAGTAAGATTAGTCACAATAAATTTAAAACTACTTTTAGAATCATATTTTCTATAAGCCAATCACTGGTCTAGTGGTTACTGTACTGGACTACAAGGCCAGTGGTTGGGAGTTCGAATCCCATCATGGGTGTGGATGTAACTTTCTCTCTCTGTCTTCTATGTCCCTTCTTCTGTGTGATTGTAACCAGCCCTATAAGCGGGTTTGTGGTTGCAGGACGTGGGAGACACGACTTCACCACCAAAGCATAGCCATGGATGCCCACTAGGTACCATAAGAGAATAGCAAATCAGGCATTTCTGAGGGCAATAGACCCAATCTATGAGAAATAGACCCAAGTGCTCGCCATTAAAAAATATATATATTTTCAATAATGCAAGTTTGAATTTATAGAAAATATATATTGTTGATATTTACACATTTTATACTATAGTTTGAAATAAATATTTTCTTATTTTTGTTTGCTGTACAAACGCAATTTACTTTAATTTATTGACTGGTTTAATCTTTTAGATTCAATTTTTAGAATCAATTTGAAGACAACATGACTTGCTAAATTATTTTATAGTAATTGTTTAAAAAAAAAGTTAGTCTTGGTAATTTTAACTTTTTTTTTTTTTACATTTACCAACTGCCTCAGAACTGTAATCTGTAAATCAAAAAAATATATGTATTGCTTTTATCTAAAAATTGTGTAATCTATATACCAAAGCAAATTATTGCTTTTGATCTGTCTGTCCAACCATGATGAGGTGATTGTATTCTGGCCTTCACTCTTAAAAGATTAATAAAGAGCAGGAATAAAAAAAATAAGAGAAAGAAAATCAATTTCCCATCAGCAGATGTCGAGCTCTTGGGTGTTGCTTCACCTCGGAGCCGTGCATCCCAACAAATGGCTCCTTTCCATGATTTTGTCTCTTACGCAAAGTAGGCAATGAGGACTCGTGAAAAAGCTAATTCAGTGAAGGTAGTTCGCCAGGCAGTCCTAGCCTGCCGCGAGTCTGCATTCCGCAACAGCCTTTTCAAGGGGCTTATCTGAAATGTAATGATCCGAAATATAATTGATGACAAAATGTTGAAAACTTTGTTAAATCCCGTTAACGAGAGGTATACATACATGTGGTTCTTCTTGCAGATTTGATTCTTTTGGTGTGGCCAATTTTCGCCATTTAGAATATTTGGAACTGAGTCGAAAATTGCTAATATTGCGATTCTTATTCATGCGATTCGTATTTTCACTATTTAAAAATCGTGTATCGCAATTCCTTATTCACGTGATTTAAAAACCCAATATCGCGATTAGTATTCACGCGTTTGTCATATCGAGGATCAATTTTCCTGTTTATAGGTGATTTAAAAACTAAGCATTGTGATTCGTATAAACGGGATCAAAAAATTATGCACCGTCATTCGTTTTTACGCGATATAAAAATTCAATATTGCATTCGTGTTTTTAATATACAATATCGCGATTCTTATTCAACGATTTTAAAATCCAATATCGCAATTCCTGTCAGAAGTTTTTTCTTTGCTATTAAGGTGTGATGTTTTTCATGAGTAGGTAATTTAATTATAAATGTTAGTTTAAAAAAATTATGTTAAATATGAGGCATGTATAGTATATAAATTGATATCGATTTTTTTCACATAAAATTTTCAAGGTTTTTCAATTCATGTCACAATCACCCCTGATTTACGTTGGTAAGTCTTTTTAATCACTGTTGTGTTGAACTGTAAAATCATTTAACGTGTAAAATTTCAAACAATTAATTTCTATTTCAGATCTATCATGTTCCATGGTTTCGTAACAGATAGCAATGGTCGTAAAATGTCAAAGTCTGAAGGAAATGTTGTCAGTCCAGATGACATTTTATCTGGAAATAAAGTAATTTTTTTCCATCATCTCATTTTCAAAACCCAATAATTAACCTAAATCATTGTATTACTTGTACTGTCACAGAATTTTCTCACTTAAAAGTTTTTTTTAAAACATTCTGTTCTTGAAACACAGAATGTATATATATAATCACAAACAAAACTAAAAAAAATATTTTGGTTTTGCTCATCATTGCAGGTTAAATCATCCACCATAAATACTTTTTTATACTTATACTTTTTTAACTGTCGTTTAACAGCCAACCCAATTTTGAGTTTACGACTTCTAATGTTCATCTCCGTAGCCTTGTAATTTTGAACCAATCCAGAGGACAAGGGAACTCCTGGATCAGTACTCCCAGAGGTATGATTTGTTATGGGAACATGGAGGACTTTGTGAGCTGACAGATTTAACGTGCATCAGTAACTGGGCCCACGACCTCTTGGATGGGGGCCCAGAGCCCTACCAACCTGGCTGTCCTGGACAGTCTTTCTTTCTTTAATTATTAGAAATATATCTTGGACTACGCAAAAATAATGAAAATATACAGGACCAGCACAATTGTTAACACCGTAAGGATTGAGAAATGTATTAGTACAACACTGCTTGGGGTTTCCCTATTATGGACTGGTTGTTCATGCGCATTTTGGCGAGTACTTTTATTTCAATAAATTATTTTCATTTTATATTTTTAATAATTATTGCAATCTAGTCAAGTCAGTCTAAAAATAGTAATTTTTTGCAATTTATTAATTTTCAGCTAAATTGGTGAGCTTTTCAAATTAGTTGCCAAATCAATAAACTATAATAAAAGATCTAAATTACGACCTATTTGAATGCAATTAGCATAAAATAGAGATAATTTAGATAAATAGAATTATTGGCTCAAATGCCCATGAACAGCCAGTCCATAATACCAAAGTGTCCCTGGTTGCCGTTAGTTTTGCCCCAATCATGATGTTCCAAATTAAAATATGTTATAAAATTCAAAATATTTAAATGATTTTCTCTTCTTCAATTTTATTTTTACTGTCAAAATTTATTTTTGTAGAAAAGTGGCATTCCTTCCTACGGAGTTGATGTTCTTCGATGGTGGATTGCAGCTCATGCCTGCCATTCTGAAAATACTCCTCTCAAACATCAAATACTAGAAGAATGCTCTCAAAGCATTGACAAAGTCAGTTATTCACTATATAATCACTTACAATTTGTTTCATTCATAGTTTTTAATATTTAGATTTTGCTTACTGTTCATCTTACTAACACGATTTGAGGTTTACGGTGCTTAGGTCATACATTAATATGTTATACTCTTCTTTACACCTTTCGAATATCATTTGGTTAAACATTCTTTTGGTTACTATTCTTTTAATTTTTAAGGAAATGCGATTCTCTTAATACTTCAGGTCAGAAAAACATTTTAGAAAGTTTTTATATTTCCCATTTATTAAAATTTGGATAGAATATTTTAAAAAAAGAAAAAGAGAAATTTCGAGAGAAACTTTTTGTTAAAAACTACATTATGTTTTAGTAAGCTTTAATAACAAATAAAAGCTAGTTTTTTTTAAATACTGTGACATTAGGTCACAGCCTAATTTATAAATATCCTGTTTTTTTTTTCTTAATCAATAGTACTAATTCTTTTTAATTTTGTAATACATTCTTTTATTTTCATCATCTTTCTTTAGCCCCTTAAGCGATAGCGCAATTTGGACATTCTCCCCCTAAAATTCCTTACCAGCTCCTTAAAAGAGCCCCTTTATTTCGAGAAGTTTCCACCCTTTTTTTCTGAGAATTCCACTGGTCGTCGGCTTCTTTCATCTCCGCGTGTTTGTTGTGTTTCTCAACCGTAACTTTTAACGCATAATCATTTTTTCATCTCAACTCGTGATTTTTAGGTAATTTAACTTTAACTTGCACAACATGCACTACAACTTCAATTTTAAGTTTTTGTATCTTATAAAAAGGAAGAGCGCGAAAGACGAAACAGCTTTCGATAATTTGATGTCATATAATTTTGCTGCTCTCCGCTTAACGGAGTTTTTAACGTTTTTGCTCCCACCTCCCTAAGGTGGAGAAGCTTTTTTCGAAGGATGGCCTCTCTGCGCCATCTTCTTTTGAGGTTGGGCTGTGTTCGCTGAAAATATCTCACCGATCGCCATGCTGTCCTTTTTCATGGTCTCTGATGAATTGCTTACTAAAGAATTTTCCTTTTCCTGACAAATTGGATTCATGCCCACTAAAGAATTTTCCTGACAAATTGGATTAATACCTGCTAAAGAATTTTCCTGATAAATCGGTTTTTAATGCCTACTAAAGAACTCTCCTGATAAAATCTCCAGTTTTTTTTTAAGGATGATCCGCTGACCAACTACCGTCAGGGATGGAAATCCCCCACAGTCCGTTTTCACTCCTGTTCCAGTCATCACTAGTTCCACATCCTTGGCATGAGCCATTCCTAAAATGATGTAGTGCCTCAACACAATGATTTGTCTAGTTTGTTGTTCCTCCAATAAAACAATAGTGATTTTTTTAAAAAAGAACTGGACTGATTCCTTTTTCACTAGCCAAAAAGTTTTTGCTTGTTTCATCCTAAACTCATCTCCGATCCAGGACTGGATATCTTTTTTATGGATAAAAAAAAGGTACGTGCTTTAAATATACTTGGTATCTTCTAGAACTGTTTTTGAAGAAGAAGAATTGCTATTTTTCTGGGTTAGCCAAACTTCGTAAAATGTACAACTAACTATGTTTCACCCGGCCATTATTAATTTTTAGTTTTTTTTTTATTTTTCTAAATGGTTATTCTTTTGCAACTTTTTCATTCTTTCTATACCCAACCTTAACAGGGCATCTGGTGCCGTTCCGCTTTTCGGTTGGTGTATATAGTTTTTAATTATATTTATTTTGACCAGGGAACGTGTATTATTTCAAATTAAAATTTTTACTATGAGTAATGTAAGATATTATTATTCAATGTTTAATACATTTAATTTCAATAAATTTTTTTAAGTTTGGAGTAGGAAATGAATTGTTTATTTCAATAGTTTTTGATATTAGCCAAATAAACAATAATAAATTATGCAATGTAATCAAATTTTTTTAATAGACTTTATGTTTTGATTAGTTAATTAATATCTTGTTTTGGTTATTTACTAATTTGTTTCATACAATAACCAAATAGATAATTTTTAAGTTGAGATAATAATAATAATTTTTTGTCATAATTTCTGTAATTGAATATTACAATTGTTTTATAATAGTGATTAAAAATAACGATTTTGATTAGGATGATTAATATAAATATTTTTGATTAAATAATAAGTAGTAATTGGATAAGGTTTGGTAAATAATTTTTCATATAACAATTTAAAAATAAGATTCCTTTTATTCTATAAAATTGATGTTTACATAAATTATTTGAAAAATATTTTTTTCACAGCAATTGGTTAAAATAATAAGTATTATTTAATATTTGGTAAATTTTATGTGAACTAAAAAAAAAAAAAAAAAAAAAAAATTTTTTTGCTTATTATGCTTTTGAATCAGGTCATGTTTAATAATTTAATTGATTATTTTGTTGAAAGGTTATTGAATTGATTTTTAATATGTATTGCCAATGTCTTACTCTCCTATATTTCTAAATTATTAGTGTTCTAATATATTATACTACAATTGATTGGTTTTTGAAAATGTTTGGGTATTTATTTGCACTTTGAAATAATTAATGACAATATTTTTTTTCTAATGGTTGATATTTCTTGTTTATGCAAGTATATCGTTATATGATTAATTTGTAGGGTTACCTAATTTTTTTAATTGTGTTTTTCTTGATATTTAAATTTATTATATTTAAGTTTATACATTATTTTCATGAGGTTATCAAAAGGTTACAATTAGTAATAATACCTGTGTAATTAATACTTTTATTATTTAAATATTTTTTCATTAGATGACCCCAATTCAAACCCGTAATACAACTTATTCTAATTCAATAATTATGCCTGATAATTTTAACAATATCACTTTCCCTAAGGTTTATCCTTATAGTTTAACAAATAATTTTTTTGACAATAATTTTTGTAATTAACTTATTGATATATGTGTGATGAGTGTTACTTGGGCATCGTTGTGTGTGATGCTGGTCATTACATATCCGTGGAACAGCGGGGTCTTGTAGCAGTTGTTATACAATATCAATGACTTTTGCATTTATAAAATTTATTTCTTCTAACTTTTTAATGTTTCTAATTTTACTAATGTGCTTTTAATTGAATGAGGTATTCAAAAATGAAAGGTTTTTTTTAATGATGGAGGATGAGCAGTTTAATTTTGGATTTTCTTGTGGTCATTTTTTATCATTTTTTCAAAAAAAAAATAATTCTCTTTCCAAATTTTTTATTATCTAATGTTCTCAAATTTGGCTCTCTCCCAATTTTTTTTATTATGTCATGTTCTCAATTTTAGTGAATCAATGTTTTGATGTAAGATTTGCCAAGCTTATATGTTTGAATGTGTTACGATTTTCTTACTGGAGTATCTGATAATTTAATATTTACTTGAATTATTACAAAAAAAAATTTAAATATTTGGGATAGTGAATTTCCTGAATCGTGTCTGGTAATACAGATGCCTCAATTATTATTTGGGATTAATTTATTAAACTAATTGGGAAAAATATGTCCCGATTGCTCTGGGTAATACCTGAGCTCAACGATTTTTGCTGGTAAATTAAACCAGAAATTTTTTTCTTTTACTTTTCCCTGGCCATAAGAGAGCCAGACGTTAATTATTAATTTTAGTTTCCTGATCAAAAATGAATCAGAAGGTATTCCTGGTCAAAGAAACCAGAAGATCAATTATGATACCCTGGTCAAAGAACCGGATGATATATATGACATATATATATATAATAATAATTTTAAATAAAATAAATTCTAAAAAAAAAAAAAAATGATTCGAGTCAATTATTAGATAATTGAATTGTTTTGATGCTCTTTGAGGAAAATCTTTTGCGTAACCATTGAATATCCATATGTTAATAATTACTAATGTACATAACTTTCACAATGTTACCTTCACTGTTAATGTTAAACTAATAATTAAATGTCTTTTGAGGTTAAACATTTTTTTGCTTTGTTTGAGAACATTCTTTCATTTGTGTTGTAATAATATGAAATAATCATCAAAATCTTTCATAATCAATAATACATTGATTAAGTAATCACTAATTTTATAAATGAACAAATGATACAACGTTGTTCATGTCTAACTGATTGCAATTTTTTTAACAAATATTTCATGTTAATATTTGTATTTTTTAAATTACGTAAACACATAATTGTAATTAATTAATGACGTCTGATTTTCGAATGCCAATTTTTTTGTTTTTCGACCTTGTAGTTCTGTACAGTATTTTTTTTCCTTTTCTAGTATGTCATAAGTCACTCTTATTACATACAAATTTTTTTGGATTTTTTGCAGAGTGTGAATTCTCTTTGCATAATGATGTATAAAAGTACACCTCATTGTACATCTCAAGGTGTCACAACGTTTGTTATGATTTTTTATTGTTTTGTGTTATGTTGTTTTATACAAATTGTTGATGCTGAATTTGTTAATTGTATATTGTTCAGCAATTTTTGTTAGGTAATGCTTTTTGTAAGCAATGTGTCAAGGCCTTGTTTTGTGTTTGTTTTGTTTTTAGCAGTTTTTTTTGGTCAAAGTTCTGTGAGTCAATTTGTTGTTTTTAAGTGTTAAAATTCCTTGCAGTTTTTGTTAAGTTTAATGTTTTGCCTAGGCTTTTCCTGTTACAACTAGTAAATTTAATTGCAATTTTTTTTAAATTTTTTTTCAAGTCTAAAATTAATAATGTTAATGCACTTATTGCTCTCACTAATGACTTTGATTTGTTTCAGGTATACAGTTTGATGTGTACTAATTTTTTTGTCGTTTTAACTCGGATTACTACTTATCAATCTTGTTTGATTGGTTTCAATTTTTTTTCTCAAAAT
Organism: Parasteatoda tepidariorum; assembly: GCF_982258835.1. NCBI lineage: Eukaryota > Metazoa > Arthropoda > Arachnida > Araneae > Theridiidae > Parasteatoda > Parasteatoda tepidariorum. The sequence goes on from NC_141760.1 coordinate 105,398,331, forward strand.
TCACTTAATGGATTGATGTACAAAATGTTGTACAAAGTTTTTTTTTTCGTTTAAGCTCGGAGTATTGTCAGTCTACAATGGTAGCCTGATTTTTTTTCGTTTGTTTGCAATTTCTCAATTTTTTTTGTTTATACTAATTTCCAGCAAACAAATCAATTTCTTTTCAATTCCTTCTTACAAGGAATAATTTGAGTTAATGTCCTTTACCTCAAAACATTTGCTTTTCCACTATTACTAAGTGAGGTTTTCTTTTTGAATAATCAATTATCCATTTTACCTCCTTAATGTTATTTTATTTGAGGAAGATTTTCTCAGTCTACTTCATGTAGCCTGAATTTTTTAGACGGGTGTTATTGCACTTATAGGCATTCACATGCATCAAGGCATAGGTTGTTCAAGTTTAATTTATAGTACATGTGTTGACGATTCATTGTCAAAATGTTTGTTTTCATGTAGCAAACAATTAAGATGGTTTTGTGTTTTTTTTCGTCCATTTATCAAACAATTAACATTGTTTGGCCATCTCACTAATCAAGATGCAGCCATGTAAAGCTGCTTATATGTATGTGTTGTTATGTGTTACTAATTCTTTGTATGTCTTATGTTTGAGGCACAGCTTTTCTCATTTCAGACTCTTACTATCAAAAGTTTTGATATAGATTGTTATGTAAACATCTGACTATTTGTAAGTGGAGTAGTGGTGAACTGGAGTTGCAGGCTGTTAGAACTTAATTTCATTTATAAATTTTTTTGGATTAATATTTTTTTGGCAAAAACAAAAAAAAAAATTTTCTTCAAAAATTTTTTTCTGCAGTGGGGGGTATAATGTGACATTAGGTCACAGCCTAATTTATAAATATCCTGTTTTTTTTTTTCTTAATCAATAATACTAATTCTTTTTAATTTTGTAATACATTCTTTTATTTTCATCATCTTTCTTTAGCCCCTTAAGCGATAGCGCAATTTGGACATTCTCCCCCTAAAATTCCTTACCAGCTCCTTAAAAGAGCCCCTTTATTTCGAGAAGTTTCCACCCTTTTTTTCTGAGAATTCCACTGGTCGTCGGCTTCTTTCATCTCCGCGTGTTTGTTGTGTTTCTCAACCGTAACTTTTAACGCATAATCATTTTTTCATCTCAACTCGTGATTTTTAGGTAATTTAACTTTAACTTGCACAACATGCACTACAACTTCAATTTTAAGTTTTTGTATCTTATAAAAAGGAAGAGCGCGAAAGACGAAACAGCTTTCGATAATTTGATGTCATATAATTTTGCTGCTCTCCGCTTAACGGAGTTTTTAACGTTTTTGCTCCCACCTCCCTAAGGTGGAGAAGCTTTTTTCGAAGGATGGCCTCTCTGCGCCATCTTCTTTTGAGGTTGGGCTGTGTTCGCTGAAAATATCTCACCGATCGCCATGCTGTCCTTTTTCATGGTCTCTGATGAATTGCTTACTAAAGAATTTTCCTTTTCCTGACAAATTGGATTCATGCCCACTAAAGAATTTTCCTGACAAATTGGATTAATACCTGCTAAAGAATTTTCCTGATAAATCGGTTTTTAATGCCTACTAAAGAACTCTCCTGATAAAATCTCCAGTTTTTTTTTAAGGATGATCCGCTGACCAACTACCGTCAGGGATGGAAATCCCCCACAGTCCGTTTTCACTCCTGTTCCAGTCATCACTAGTTCCACATCCTTGGCATGAGCCATTCCTAAAATGATGTAGTGCCTCAACACAATGATTTGTCTAGTTTGTTGTTCCTCCAATAAAACAATAGTGATTTTTTTAAAAAAGAACTGGACTGATTCCTTTTTCACTAGCCAAAAAGTTTTTGCTTGTTTCATCCTAAACTCATCTCCGATCCAGGACTGGATATCTTTTTTATGGATAAAAAAAAGGTACGTGCTTTAAATATACTTGGTATCTTCTAGAACTGTTTTTGAAGAAGAAGAATTGCTATTTTTCTGGGTTAGCCAAACTTCGTAAAATGTACAACTAACTATGTTTCACCCGGCCATTATTAATTTTTAGTTTTTTTTTTATTTTTCTAAATGGTTATTCTTTTGCAACTTTTTCATTCTTTCTATACCCAACCTTAACAGGCCAAATACTTTGCTTTGGTTTTTTTAAAGTAATAAAGTTTCATAGGCTATATTGAAGTTCTAGAACAAAATGATTTATTGAGCGTGGAATTTTTTTTTTTTTTTAACTTTCAATTTTCTACAACTCTCTTTAAGTGTTAATTGCTTTGATGTTGGCATTATCACTGAAATTTAAATGTAACCCCAAAGAATCATAAAGATAATTGAAAATGTGCAAACTTCTAATATGTTAAAAATATGAATTTACTTGTTTCTAAACTTCCATTAAATTCGAATTTTACTTTTTACTGTTGTAATTTTCTAGCTATGGCTTTTCTTTTACTTCGATTCTTCTCCTGTCTGTTTGTTATACAAACAGTAAAACACTTGGGAAAAAATATGTATATTATAAAAAAATATCTGTTTTTATTTATTTATTTTTTTATTACCCAAGGTTTTGTGGCCCACTGTATTAAGCATTACTATTACATTTTATCAGAGCTTGAATTGATAATTGAAGCAGTCAATGTTAAAAGGGGGTATGTTACAAATCTGCACTTTTGAGAAAAACCAAAGAAGACTGTGTCAGTTGTGGAAAGATTGTTTTAATTGTTTTCAAATTGTTGGATTATCTTTAGGCAGTCTAGAAAATTACCTGGTATTTGATATTAAGAATTTTTTTACAAAGTTTTTTGGGTTTTTCTCAAAAGTGCAGATTTGTAACATACCACCTTTCAACTCTGACCTCTTCAATTGCAGAAAAGACGCTTGTTAAGAGAGTCCTTTGTAAGTGAAACAAGTGGCATTTGTGTTACTGGACAAAGAAAACTACAAAAACATGCTATTAAAATTAAAGTTTTTTAAATAGAAATAATTCCTTTTAAACATAATATTGTTCTCTGTAAAAATTATGTCTTTTTTATGTAAACATGTTCATTAGCTTTTCTTTATCTTATAAAAAAAAGTTTAATAGATAAATAAGGTTATGTATTTTATTTTTTCAGATGAGAAATGTATTGAAGTTCCTATTAGGTAGCTTATCTAATTTTGAATCTGAATATGTCACAGATGTTTCAAAGTTCAGAGCCTTAGATCTGTACATGTTGCACAAAACGTTACAATTTTCTCAGAAAGTAAGTCTGTTAATAAAATTTCATTTGCATGCTTTCAGCTTTCTTTTTTGTTCAGATTCTTCTAACTAAGATGAAGTTAATTTGAAGTGGATTTGAATACATGAAAATTGTTCCAAAATCTTTTAATTTCTATTTTATTATTAAAACATTAAACATTTTCTTTTAAAAGTTTTCTATTTCTACTTAGCTTTTTTTTTTTTTTCTTTTCTTTTGTCAGTAATTCATTTCAGTAAAATTTCCTAATATTTTTTTCAGTAAAATTTCCTTCTTTTCAGTAATTTGTTGCTTTATTATAAATCTAAATTTAAGTATTGTAAAATTACTAAGTAAGTGTACAAGATTAATCACTGAAGTTTGTAAAGGAGATAATGTGCACTTATCTTATATGTCTTAATTTTTTTATTTTTTATTAAGAAGTTCTTGTAGTATTTTTTCTGGCTCTTAATTTTTTCAGACAGGTCTACTGGCTATTAAAATAGCGACTGCTGAAAAAGAATAATGTTGAGGTTGAAAAGTTTTAAAAAACATGTTTTTTCTTTTTTCCTTTACATTTTCAGTACCAACCACTTAATATTTGTTATTTACACTGTAAGAAAATGTTTTGAAATACAGTTATTAGCTTATAATTAACTAATTTTTATATTTAACATTATTAGTTTACAGCATATCTAATTAAAATAAATGAATTATTTTAATTATATAAATTATTTTGAAATCAGCCAATGATGACACTTTATCTATAGCTGCCAACATGGATAGGAACAAATCCAGTAAATTTTACAAAATAAAATAAACTTCATGATAATTGTTGCATAATGTACTGAATATTTTATACATAGGGAATTTTAGGGATTTTTAAAATTATCAAAATAGGAAAACTGCAATATTATACAGTTATGATTAACATTACATGAACTTCAAATGTTATACATAATGTTTACTCATAACTTTGAATAGTAATAGGCATTTAATACATCAAAGATAGTTAAAATATTTTTAATTCATTTAAAAAAGGAATTCTGAATAAAAATAGACAGAAAAGTTTAGAACAAAAAAAGCTTTAAACTGATTTCTATAAATGAGGCTTGCTTCATTATGTATTAATAATACTTATTTAAATATTCAAACTAGAAATAATCTGAGCAAAAATTCTATTTCAATAGGGATTTTTTTTAGAAAACATACTGAATTTTAGGGAATTTTATAAAATGTACAAAAACCAGAATTTTTATTAAACCAGTAGAACAGGAGAAACTGGCAAGATCCAGTAGAGTTGGCAGCTGTGCCCTATCATATAGCAGCAATTCACTTGTACAAAATTGGGAAAGGAATTGGTCTGGTCACATGATCTAATTTAAAAGCAACACAACCAGACATTTTTCTACCCGTAATCCAGTGACGAAAGCGTTACAAACAGGCTTGGTGTGGTCATTGTCTGGGAAGAAGAATAGGTGGTGCTCAAAAACATTCGCATATTTTTCGGAAGAACATTTTCTCTTAGAGAAGGCAACATTGAATTCGTTAATGTAATTATAATATAAGCCTGGTGGAATAAAGGATTGCCACTCAAATCTGGAAAAAAAATTCCCTGTGTTTTCCCTGTATGTATTAAACACAATATATTACGAGGAAACACAACATATACTGTGCTCTTGTGTGAACTATATTGGGCTAACTATATTTATTAGCTTTAATTGTTGGAAATAGTTTGAGAGAAAAAAAGGAACAGCTGAACAGACTTAAATAATGCTATAGTAAATTAAATAGTTTAGTATAGATGAAAAATCATCCTTAAATATCCCATAGATTGCACTTTCAGTGGTCACCATTTTTTTAAGAGACGAAAATAAGAAACAAAATTCCCTGCATTTTCCTTTTCCCTGTTTTTTCCTATTCTCCCTGTAGAGTGGCAACCCTTGATTAGCATAATCAGCTTGATAATATTACTGCACACACCTTATAACAATAGATATCATGTGATTATTTTCTACTGTGTCCTCCACTGCATAAGTTTAGATAGTTTATTTTTATTTTTGAGAAAATCAAACAATTCATTTTATTTAAATTATTCTATTTATGCATGAACAAAGTGATCTACTATCGAGAATAGTCTTTATTATTGTAAGTCTTTTTCCGCGTGGGTTCACGCAGCTGTGTATGTCCAATAGAAACAATTTAGGGCATTGCTGCTACATAATATGTTACCATATTTTGCAGCAAAGCCACAATTATCTGATTTGTGTTATATTGATTCTGTTGAGATTTTATGAAATGATATATTATATTATTTTTGTCATGTAATACCTACTGATTTTGATTATTTTATATAAAAGCATACCATTTGTTGCAGATTAGTGACTACTACAGTAATTTACAGTACAAAAATGTTGCCAAAGAAATATTAAATTTTGTGTCCAATGACGTATCTTCTTTTTACTGTGCTTTGATAAAAGACCGGTAAGATTTTTAATTATTATAAGCTATTGAATTGACATGCCTTCATTTTACATCAACTTCACTTTAACTATTAAAAAAAAACTTTTTTTCATGAGTTAATATTATAAAAAACAAACATAATAAGCTAAGTGAATTGAGAAGGAGCTGGGCCAAACTTCTTCTAAAGGCAAAGAATTTCTAATAGCTATTTTTTAACAGGAAATAAATTTATAAATAGGAGAAAGCTTTTTGTTTAAAATGAATTAAGGAAAAGATTTTAGACAAAGAATTAATGTAAAAAGACTTGTTATTGGTTTTTATATTTTCTATCCACTCTTTTTACTTCTGAAAAACTACAGCTACAGATATAAAAATAGTGTCCAAGAACAGCTAACCCTTTGATGCAAAATTTTTATATTTTTCACATTTTTTTTCTCATTATTTTGTATTAATTTAGGTGAAAATAAATGAAAAATATTGTATTTAGCATTTTAATAATTTACAGTTATGAAATGCAGCATAAAACACTGGTGCCCTTTTCTGTGTTGAAGGAAAAATCTTTCAAACATGGCTCACTTCCAAACAATAATTTTTCAAATTTATACTTATTTAGATCATTAAAAAATTTTCAATCTTTTTTTTGTCTTCTTTTTTTTTCTTTTAATATTTTTATTTTAGTATAAATATAATTTCGATCATCTAACAGATTTTTTTAGTAACTGTGACTGTTTTTTTGTTTAAAAAATACCAATATACATTTTTGCTTGTAAGAAGACAATCAGAAAAAAATGTGCTCTATAAGATGAAGCCACTTACAGTGCCATCTGGTGGAGAACTGTAAAATTAACATTCCTTTCTCCAAAACAGTTTGAGATATATGGTAGAAGGGTAAAAACGTGAACTAAAAATGTAATATGACTAGTTACCTTGTGGGCTGTCATGCTAAAAAAAAAGAATGCATGAAACGTGCATTTGTTTCAGTTCGCAATTTTCTAAACTGTGACATTCTTTTGGTTGGTAGCTCACAGAATTTAGAAACCACATGGTAGCTTAGAGCATCATATGGATGGCGACCACTGATCTAGAACAATGCAGTTCACTTTTTTCTGATCCCCTATCTTGTTCTGTTTTCAAGATACAAATACAGTTAGTTTTTCTTCAGGCGGCACTGTTAGTGTATCGCATAGCTACTTTAGTGGACACCCTATTTATTCTTCAGTCTTTCTTATATTAGCTCAGAATGTAGTACTTGTTAATGAGTTGGATTGAATTCCCTGTTTCAATTGCAGACTCTATTGTGATGCTGCTACTTCGTTAGAAAGACAGCAATGTCAAGTGGTTTTAAGCATGGTCTTAAACAGCCTCATTCGTTCATTAGCACCCATTTGTCCTCATTTATCTTCAGAAGTTCTTCTTCATCATCCTGATAAGCAGCTTGGTAAAATATGCATTTGTAACTCACATTTTCCAAAGTTAAATCAATGTAGATTATTATTGATTAAGGTATTATGTAAATATATATAAGGTATACTCTCAATATCTTGAAAACCTTTTTATGTCAAAAAAATATTCTCTTCCCTTGGCATTACATATCCACCTAATGCTAATTTGAAATCTATATATTTGAATAATGTTAATCTACTCAAAACCTTGTTATGTCAAAGTTTTTAGAAATAGAAAAGCAGTTTTTTTTTTCGAAAAAATCACAATGTAAGTTTGTTGTAAACCAATTCTTTTATATTTTTGTTTTACTTTTAAAAATAAAATTATCAGTGTTGTATTTGGACTTATAATCAACTTTCTATACATACATATTTATTAGCAGTTATTCTTATCTTTCATGACTCTACTTTCTAGAGCAATATTTTAGAATGTATTTTTCTTCTTTTCAGAACATATTTAATTCTGAACTTTTTATCTCGAAAACTTGAAGGAAAAAAATTTGCATCCCTTCAACTTTGAGAGTATACTGTATATTTGAAGGAAAAAAAACTAGCTATTTCTTCATAAGATAACTAAAAGATCAACACAGCATGAGAAAAAAAAATATGAAATTGCATACTAACTATCACCTTTATTTCCTTTTAAAATATTTTTCTTTAAATATTCTTCCAGTTGTGACATTATCAGCTGGGCGCTGGAAATTTATACTTTTTCTATTCAATTTTCATTATTATTATAGTTATATCTCAAATTGTGTTATATACAAAGTGATATTTAGTATGTTATTTGGTATGAATGGTTTTTGTTTTTCTACTGCTGCTTTGATCCTTTTAGTTTTCTTATGAGGCGATAACTTATTTTATTTCATCGTAAAATATTTTTATTCAAGTATTCTTCCAGTTGGGACATTAGCTGCTCAGTGCAGTCACAACTTGGAATTTTATACTTTTTATCTTGAATTTTTATTATTAGTGTATTTGTATCTCAAATTATTTGTTTTTTAAAGAGCCGACCCAATTTTACATCTACTAATGTTCAACTTTGTATCCTTGTAATTTTGAACCTAATCTAGAAGACAAGGGAACTCCTGAATCAAGTATTGGGCGAAATACGGATTCATGGAGGATTTTTTGATGGAACGAACCCGCACAGTTAGCCTGAGGCCAAGCTTTATGTGATTTTAAATCCAATCCAGAAGAAAAGGGAACACCTAGCTCAAGCATTGGGACAAACTAGCTTTCATGGATGACATTTAATTGTGAAAACATTAAAATTCCATAGGTTATCATTATCAGATGCAAGACAACCGGACATTGAAATCAGTACTACTTGGTTGCTTATCATAATTTTCTAAAAGTGCAAAGCATATAAGTTGGAGGCGTCCGAAATAACCAAGGCAATGTTTTACATCTGTTTCTTGAATTGTCAGCTCTTAGATGTTGTCGAATAACAATACTACGTTTTTTTTCACATTCATTTTAATGACTTCTTTTATGGAAATGGAATTTGAAATAAGATAGAATGCAGGAGGTTCCACTATCAGGGAGAAGGTTTTTACGACCAACAAAATCTAAAAGTTCACAATTTTGTGAAAGAGAGAAACCGACTTTAATTTGCAGAGTTCTAAGCTTATTAGCATTAAATTAAAATTGTTATGCTAACTTTTATTAAGATTTCTAATTTAATATTAATAATGATAAATTTACTTTAATGAATTCTACTGAATAATGCAGTGAAAAACTTAATTCTGTGTTTACTCGATGTACTGATGCGATCAGATAAAACTGTCAGTGCTGTATACATACAAATTGTTAAGGTGACTTTATGCATGTATGTTATTTAAAACAATTAGGAATGGAGGATTTAATTATTAAAGCTGAATTGTCATACCTTACCTTATTATTTATTATAGATGAATAATATTAGAATGGCATTCATTCTTTCATTGAGTAAATTTATACGAGATTGTATATTATGTGAAGAGTATAGGTTCTGTCTAAATATGGGCATGCTATATTATTTGTAATGCGTTTTGTATAGGTTTCCTTGACTTATAGTTGAGCCATGAATTATAAGTATAATAAATTATTATCTCATGTATATGAAGACCTTGAAGCCATGTGTTTTTGGTAACAACAGGATTTTCATGGTGGTAATAAGATTGTTTTTGTAATTAATATGCTGTTATCTAGCGGAAATTTCAGAAAATTTTAAATACCTCTCTGTAAATATTGAGGAATAATTAGGTTTTAAAATGTTTCTTTTTAAGGAAAGTGTGCCCATGCCTTACTTGCTCACAAATGTAATTATTTTTGTATGGTTTTAAATGTGTTTCATGTAAAATTTTAAGTTCTAGTTTATAAAATTATTATAAATATTATGATTTAAGTTTTTTTATTATTATAAGGTACCTTTTGCTTTCTTTTTAGCGAAACAAAATGTCTTTCTTTGTCGATTTCCATGCTTGGATACACTGGTACAGAATACCATATTTCCTGCATTTTTTAAAACAGCCATTGAAATTAGAGAAACTATCTTAAAATCTGAAATCAAAACTTTGAATCAACAACTCATTATCAACTGTAGTCCAGTGCTTTCAGATCATTTGGAGGTAACATTTATTATTCCTTTTAATTTATTGTTTTTTTCTATTCAGTTCATTGATCTTTATTCAGAGTGTTTCTCAAATATTTCCAACGGCTTCCTGCAGGCTGGTAGATTGAAATAAGGTCTAAGAAAGTGTATTATTCAGATGTTGTAGTACAAGAGAAACTTTTGCACTTTTAATTGAAATTAATTCTAAGAAAATGCTAATAAAATCATTATTTTAAAAAAAAAAAAATAATTCTTTTTTCTGGAATTTTGATAAAAGGAAATTTTTAAGACATTCTTTTTTTGTTTTTTGGAGGCATACTAATTTTGATAATCAAATATGAATATTCAAATTAGTTATTTACTTAGAAAATTCTATATAAAACTAATATAAATGTTAGGAAAATAGTTATATTTGAATAGAATTGATGTGAAAAACTTTTAATTTCCTGGTACTTTATTAAATTTAAATTAGTACTTTATTAAATTGCATTAGTCATTTTCAGATTATTCAATTTCATCAAGTTTCTTACAGATAAATAAATATAACATATGGTTACTATACATCAGTTGTGCAATGTATATTTTTTGCAATTAAAAAACTATTTGTATTAGTTTTTAACCTTTTTTTTTATATTTTTTTTTTACATAAGACATAAAATTTAAAAGTTTAAAGTCAGACCTTACTTTGAATAAAAACACTTCAATTCTACATAATTACTAGACTAATTTGCCATTGAAATTGCAGTAGAGGAAAGATTTATTAAATCACTAAAATTCTAATATAAAATTCAGTAAAGTTTAAACTACAATTTGAAACTAGTTAAATCACAATATTAATTGTTCTTTCTTTTTTTTTCTTTCTTTTTAAAAATTCTTTGTGACTGCAAGGTTTTGAATAATATATAATAAATCAAACAGTTAAATTTATTGTAATGAAAAAATTTCTTTAGAATGCTCAAAATGCTTGCTCAAAAGAAAACATTGAAATTAATAACACTTTCAAACTTCTTTTATAATTAATTAAGATTTACAATTATTTTATAGAAAGTAAATATGAATATGGAAAATGCATCAGGTCTAACTGAATTGTATCAAGTCTCGGAAGTTTTTATTAACAAATCTCCTAAGGATGTCAAAGAATCCAGTAGCCTGAAAGGAAATATTAAAGAACTGGGAGAAAGTTTGTATATTATTACATTTCACTTTGACTATATTATTGGTCACCACCCCCTATAGGGTGTTATATCAAATATAACAAGTCATTTAAAAAATTGTCTGCCGGTTGCTACTTTTTTCATCAAAAATGAAATGCATGCCATGTGCATGTTATTATTTTTTTTTAAAAATAAATATGGAATTATGAAGAACATTTTATAATAATCTGAAAATGACTTTATTTCACCCTTGTTTATTGAAATTTTTCTTTATTTTAGGAATGAACCTTAAAACATTTACTATATTTTGAAAATTTTTAAAAAAGAAATGCACTATTTTATCAAATTTTTTTAATCATTTAAAATTTTTGAAAAAGTAGCTACATGTTTTAGAAAATGGCCAGTAGCAAAATTTTCTAATTTTACCCTATAATATTCCCTTTTTTTTATGATTCTGTGAGCACTGCATTATAGCCCCGGACTCTGATTAGTGATACACACCATTAATTATGCATATTATAACCTCTTAATTGTTATTTTATTTGTACCAAATTTCATTATAACCTATCAAGTAGTTAACCTATAACTTATCTAGTAATTAACCAAATGTCAAATTTTGATTAATTTTAAACTTCAGAATATACGAGTTGAGTTACAGTGCATAAATTCAAGGTTGATAAAAAACTAAATTAATTTTATGTTTTTGAAATAGTTAATGACCCCTGTTGATTTTGGTTATTATATTACATTATTTTAAGTTACTAATTTATTACTTTCAGATGGAGACTATTCATTAACCTTTGCAGAGAATAATATGGGAAAATGTCCAAGATGTCGCCTGTATAAATCCATTTCATCATCAAGTTTATGTGATCGTTGTGTCAGAGTTATAAATATATATAATACTAATTCTGTTAAAATAAATAAAAGCGTTAATATTTAATTTCCTTGCATGTTGTTTTGTTTTAATCCAAGTAATAAATTTAAAATATCATTTAACATTAAATTATATAAAACAAAAAGCTTCTATTCTGATAATAATTTATACACTAATAATAAAAATATTAAAATTTTTACAGTTAAAGCCTAAAAAGAGAAACTTGATCTCTTGAAGTTTATTTTTTATTTAAATTGAGTATTTAGATCATTCTTCTGACTTTGCTACTTTTATAAGGATAACATTTCTTACAAAGGAGGAAAAACATACTTTTGGGGGTACTTTTTAGTAAGGCTCAATTAAATTATTCTTTTTTCAACATGAAAAATAAATAAAAAAAAGAATTGATTAAAGTTACTTGGGTTTGACTAAGAGAAAAGTATCATTTTCAGGCATTACAAGTAAACCGTACTTTGAAGCGGCTGTGACTAATCGGAAACTTAAATAAAAAAATTTGTAAAAATAATTTTTTTTTAAAAATCTGTTTCACATTACTGTATTACACATTTTTAGCAATAAGTTATGCAGAAAAAGATATATGAGGGGTCAAAATTTGTAGCAAAATAGTGAAAAAAAATCACTACTGAGGTAATTCTTTACTGGGTAATGGGACGTATGCTCCCCAACAACATCATTGATCTTTGTAAATGCTATTTTCCAACCTTCAATTTGTACGACCATCTGCTCTTGACTTCAGAAAAATAAAAGACTTTATGTAAATGTGGAAAACAGCAAAGGTTTTGTGGGGTCAAGAAGAGAAGCCAGTACAGGGAAGCCATTTTCTTTTATGTATTAAATGTTTGTTCATTTCTCATCAAGTCAATTTGTGGTTATTAACAAAAAATTTATAAATTCAGTCATTTATAAGCACAGAAGATTATGGCCACTTCTTTACATTAGGAAAAACTTTAAAAAAATTTCAAACCATAAAAATAGTCTTTAAAATAATATTTTAATGTAACACTACTAAAAAAAATAGCCATATGAAGGGTTAAAAAAGTTGTAATACAATTTAAATAAAAATTTAGAAACCAAAAATAAGCAAAAGGAAATTTTAAAAATATATATGTTAACAAAAACAGCACTCTGTCAGGGGACACACTGTCAGCAAACACACTCTGTAGTCAGCTTTTGGTCTAACCACTGATTTGGTTTTCCTTATTTTTGATTTCTAACTCTCTACTTAAATTGTTTACATAAGACAGTTTGGTTTTAGCGTTTTTCCATTGTGACTTATTATTTTAAAGTTTTTATCTTAAAATTTTTTTAAATCACTGTGATTGGACAATTTATATTACCTAATTAGAAATTGCACTCATGACTAAGTCTTAAATTATTCCTCCGGCCATTTAGTGAATCAATAGTTAGTTTTGTATTTAAAGCACACATTTCTATTTAGGAAGAATTTATATAAAAACAGATATCATACAAGTTTTATTTTACAGAATTATTTTATCCTTTTTTTCTTAGAATGAGAAGGTTTTCCCTCGGAATGAACAGAATCTTGAAGTCGTGAAAAGAAATCTTTAGATGATTTAATTTTTTCTTCACCAACCTAAAATAAAATGTATATCATTTAGGTATATAACTAAACAGAAAAAAAAGCAATTGATTATCATCTAAGAAAAATAGGTCTTTTGGAGGTTGCTATCAGGGATGGCAAGTTTTTTCCAATCCAAGTGGGGAAAAACTCTTTATCAAAAAGAAATATCTGATATTAACAAAATTTTTTAAACAGTATAATTGCAATCTTATTTAAATGCTATTATTAATTTCCAAGCTAATTAATGCATCCTTTTTTATGAGTGAAAACTAAAATGTATTAACTGGAAAGAAAAATGAATGTAATGCATTTCTTAACAAATTAAACTAATTGTAGTTTAATATTTTTTATTAAGTTTAGTAAAACCCAATATTATAATAAAGAACTATGAAAATATAAAATTTTATTATTACTTTTATATTAAAAAATATCCAACTTAATTTTTAAAATTAAATATAATTTATGAATACTTAAATTGACTCATTGATGTTAAATCAAGGTTGCCATTCAAATCTGGAGAAAAAAAAATTCCCTGTATTTATTATACACAATATATTAAGAGGAACACAACAGTTATTATGCTCTTGTGTGAGCTATATAGGGCACACTATATTTATTAGTTTTAATTGCTGGAAAAACTTAGAAAAAAAGAAGGAACAAATGAACATACTTAAATAATGCAATAGTAAATAAAATAGTTTAGTATAGGGGAGTTTAGAAAGATTAATTAAAATTGTTTGCGGAACGGATATAGCGAACCGAAATTTCGGTCTCTTGAAGGTTCACTATAGCGGGGTTTGACTACAGTACTTATTGCTAAAAAACTGCATCGGTCATTTTAGTTTCTTCTATTTTGTTCAATTTCTTACAGTTTTTCTAAAAACTTTAATTCCATTCAGTCTTACTTCTAAGAATAGTCAGAACATTCTGTGTTAAGAAGTCACACTTTAAATATAACAATAAATTAACAATGAAGGTTAAAGCTCACTTTTTCCTAACAGACAAAACTAAACCATATCAAATACAATTAGATAATCATGTCAATAGCATACCACGCATTTTGCAAAACAAAACCATATTACGCAAATATTTCTTTCAAGGCATTTTATCATAAGGTTTAATACACTTAGAATTGTAAATAATACTAAGACTTACCTCAAGTAATTTTGTATTCCTATTTTGTTTTAATTTTTTCAATGTATTCATTTTATCTAGTTTCCTAGCCTTTCCGGAAAGATTTAGACCTGTGCCATCATTTTCCATTTTCTTGAATTTCATTCTTTGGAACATCTTTTTCTTTCGACGCTCTCGTTTTCTGTCACTATCGCTTCTTTCACTTTGGCCTTTTACTGTGCCTGTCTTTTTCTGAAATAATACATATATATTTATACAGGTATGACAAAAAAACAATAAAAATTAACAAGATAACAAATACCACATAGGGCACATTCAAATATTACATAAAAACTTAAGGAAGGAAGAGAGGTGTGAGCAAAACTAACATAAGAAACTAAATCTTGTTCTTTTTTTTTTCTTTTCTTAAATTAATGAAAAATATTTCACGTAGAAAAAACTGAAAAAATTTCTATAAGGAATATGAGACATCAAAAGTTTTGATTACAGAAGGAAAACATAAAAGATTCCTAAATAATACTTACTCGAAATTTTATAATATGAATTTATATGGAAATTTTGATTAATGCAAAGTTGCATAGTTTACTTGAATTAAATCCTAAAAATTGATAGTTACAGTAAAATTCAAAGTTCAAGCAAAACACAAAACAAGAGTGGGGGTTGTCAATGATTTGCCGAAATATGGAAGTTGGCTTGTGATTTGCTGATAAATAAAGAGAGAGTCCAAAATTGACAACATAACATTTGAACTGCACCATAGTAACATAAATTGGTAGGGTTTATTAAATACCATGTACCAAAAAAAAACTCCCTCATTAATTGTAACTATTGATGAATTTTAAAGAAAAAATTCTTACGTAATGTAATCAATCTGATTGAATAAACTGCAATTGACAATCACGAGTTAAAAACAAATAATAGCATTGCCTAAAAGTTCTACCTATTAAGAAATAGATCAATAAACGATATTGTGCTCCTATGCTATATTGTGCTCCTTTCTTACACTGGTAAACTATAAAATATTAAAAACTCTCCATTTTAAGCATAATTTGTAGTAAATATAATTAATCAAAGGTACAAAAAAAATGGTGTTGATTTAGAAATAATTTTTGTTTTATAGTGATTTTATATTTTACCTGGATTTCAATAAAATTGAGTAACTCTCAACAATTACCAGCCATTAAATGTAAATACAGTCAAATCATACATAAAAATAGAGGCTTTACCTTTTAACAAAGATGAATGTTTTATTGAACTAATATGAATGGAAAATTTAAATGAAGATAGAATTAAAATTGCAAAAAAAAAAAAAAAAAAAAAAATTAATTTTTAAAAAAAAAATAATTTTTTGTTTTGTGAGAAACTTGTTTTAAGTCCACCACACCTGGTTTCATATAAAAACTTACCAAACAAAAATACTTGAAGGTTCAAAAAATTTATATGGGTAAATTAACAAAAACAAAAGGGGGAAGAATATATAAATGTTTGCAGATAGTTACTTTGATTTCTTCGGGTGCTAATAATGTGACATCACTAATGCTAGTTGGAGCAACTTCTTCCACAGTTATGGCAGGTAAATTGCTTACTATTTTAATATCTGGTATGGCCTGAAAGAATAACATAATTTATACATTAAACTAAATGCTAATGAGAGATATGCAAAATGAAATATTTTTTTAAAAAGTAAGAAGAAACAATTTCAAAAATGAAATTATTACCAATTTTTAAAAAGACGAAATAATATTTAATTTATTAAAATTTATTCCATAGTTAATAAAACAAAAGGTAAATAATTCTTAAAATTATAAATTAACCATCAACAGTAGTGTTTCTTTTAAGATATACTAAAATTAATTTTAAAAAAGAGAAAATAATAACCAGAAGTTGCAAAGAAATGCCATTCAGTTAAAATTAAAAATTTAATAAAATTCCATAATTAAGGAAAAACTGAGATAAAACTGAAGGTGTGTATCCATAAATGTTTTACACCATTGAAAAAAGTAAAAGAATACGGCTCATATCATTACAACATAGAACACAAAGCATGATCAATATAAAATAATAAAAAGTGTGTTACTTTTTGTGACAACATTGAAGATGCCTAAAAAATTATACACCTATTTGTCTTTTCCAATTTTTTTAAATATTTTTCAAAAGTTGGTCAAGATTTTACAGTAAAAATTGTAATAAGTTAATAACTAATAGTGACTACAGTATTTTTAATTGAACTGTTGAAAGACATGGGTAACAGGAAAATTAATAATGAGCTTGGAGTTACTTTTTGGTGCTAAAACGCGAAAACTTTACGAGATCAACAAAATCTTTTGACTCGCATACAATAACAGAATAAAATGCTTGTATTAAAGTATTGAAAGGAATACACTCATGAATATTGATAAAAAAGAAGTGTCCAACTTTCATGATAATAGTTACAGAACTACAACATTTCCTAATGGGAAATCTTACTTTTTCTTGTTGAAACATGATTCTTAAAATAAAAAGCTAAAACAAAGAGTGAACAATAGTTTTTACATAAAGAAGAATGAGAATACTTTATTTTTAAAATATCACCAATTCAGTTTAACTGAGAAGGCTCTGATTATGGGAAGGAAGATAACAGCACCATGATGCTTTAGTGAATTATAGCTTTATGAATTATAGAGAATGCTTTATTGAAGCCACCCCTTTAGAATGGCTACTACAATTCACTTCTCTTAACAAATTTCTCGAAAGAAATTCCAAACAGAATCTCATACATTAATGCTTGCAGAAAAAAAAAATGCAACACACATAGAAATTTAATAATCTCAACAATATTAAAACTAAAAAAGAATATTTCATCTACATTTTCACTATGCAGATACTTACAGGTTTAGGAATATGACAGAACAAAGCTTGTAGTTCTGGTAAAACGAAATCCATCATTTTTTTAATTTCCACATGTTTTGGATTCTCTTGTTCTTGTTCACCCTGAAAATGAAGTAGGTATTATAAAACAACACTGAATTATTCATAGTTTTCAAACCAATAAATTACTATCACTGAAAATCACAATGAAACAATTTTAATTCATTATTAAGCTTTATTCATCGTTATTATTAGATAATATTACTAAAATTTATTATTAGATAATATTATGTTATTAATATATAATATTATCAAGGAATAACTTTTAAATTTTCCCAGGTTTTGAAAATTGAAAATAAAAATATATATACAATTGAATAAAATAAAACAGGGATAGCTTTAAACATTTTGTAAAGCAAGTCAGTTCAAGATTACAACTCTTACATTTAAACTTAATATTGCAATTCACCAATTTAATATTCTATTGCTGCAGAGTACTTTTTTAAATCATGAAATGCTTAGATGCGTGCCTAATCAAAATTTAGTAAAATTTAAATATTTTTATTGCCATCTAAATGCGTTTTTCGAAAATGACAACATAATAAATTTCCTAAAAAATAAACATTCAACTTTCAGAACCTTTAACAGTTTTCGTAGTGGGCCAAAGAAAAAATCATGACATTTATTCGAAAAATTAGAACTAAAGCAAGATATCTTTTGAAACAATATACACATAAAATATTAATTTTGAAAAAGGCAAATTAAAAAGTATAATTTGCTTTACTTAATTGTAATAATAGCAAATTTTATGCTGCAAGAGTATAAAAAAAGCATACTATTCTTAATTTTAGAATTACTTTGTCAGGGCTGCCAGGGTTGTCCGTTAGCGGACCCTTCACAAAATAATTTATGTTTTAATCGGATCTTTCACAAATTTGTTTATCTTCATTATTGTTTTGTCAATTGAATAAACCCTTCCTGGGGGAGGGGGAAGAAAGACGCTTCAAAACAAAGTTTTCCAAGTTTCCGTAAGTTTAAATTCTAAATGTAGTATTCTAAGAAAATCTACTTTTACAAACATTGTGTGCACATTCTTACTGATATTAAATGATATTTTTTTTAAAATAAATAATTGATCTATTTATTCACAAAATTGATATAGAATATTATGTAAATAAAAATTAATTTCTGGCAATTTTTTACATCAAATATTATAAATTTAAGAACTGTTTAAATTTACTTAATGCGTAGTAGACTGGTCCAAAAAAAACTTTTTTTTTAAAATTTGCGGGTCTTAACCCTAAATACTTGTACACATGACTAAAGAAGCCCCCATGCAAAATGTCAGCTTATTTCAAGTACATTTAGAGGTAGCTCAAACGCTTTGAAGTTTTTACTTAGAAACCTTAAAAAAATAATTTCCATATTAACATTATTTATTATTTATTTACTTATTTTCATAAACAATGGTCATATATTATGATAAATATAATAATTATAAATATAATTATTATATAGTTAACATTTTGCTTCTTGTTTTGGCAACACCAAATTACTTTATTTGGGTTTGGCAACACCACATTGTTTGTTTACTTCTGTGACCTGGTAAGACACAGAGCTATAAGCGATAAGCAGAGAGCTTGCCGCACTTAACTATACTCAATGCTCAATACTCAATACCTGGTGAGATTTTATTGAAACAATGTCAACAAACAAAATTAGATTTAGAAAAGACTCTGAAATTTGGTTACTTGGTTTTCCCATAAGTGAAATAAAAGGATGTAAACTACCTTCCATTAATGCAGTACTAAGAAACTTCTTCTTTCACCATGAGACAAAAACAATACATGAAAGTGCAAGTCACACTGTTGATAGTGTGTTGACCTTCTGGAATAAGGCTAGAATTCCTACAACCGAAACGCAGAATGCAGTAAGAAAGTTAGAAAAATTCGTTGAGCGGTACCAAAAATAGAAAAAGAACAGAAATCAGCCTACGAATACTCAAGAAGACAAAGAACAGAATCTTATCAAAGAATGCAAGATGTTGTGGGATATCGCTCATGTCGGTGCTTTACAGATGATAAAAATTGAAGAGGATAAGAAGTTTTTGCTTAAACAGCGAGAAGGATTTGAAGGCTGTATGTTGTCAGTCGACAGAAAACTTGAGAAAAAAGATAAACGCTCATCTAAAAGGAGGCGATATGAGACACTACCATCTAATAGTGTGGACATGAATAAAAACAAAACTGTATGTTATCCTTCATCAAGTGCTGAAATTAAAGACGATTGTGGTTCAACTAGCTCATCCTCAGAAAGTGATACTGATGATGATGCTTTTCAATATCCTAGTACTTCAGAAAAGACAGCAAAGGGGGAAAAAAGGCAAGCTTGTTTTACCTAATTTGATGTCTGCATTGGATAGAACAAAAGCCTCGGATCGCAGTGCTACTTTTTTAATTGCAGCAACAGCCCAAACAGTTGGAATAAATGTAAGTGAAAGTACTGTTTCACGAAGTACACTTTGCAGACACAGCCCAGTTAGCGGAGGATTTGAAGCATAACTTCAAACCTGATGGTCCGCTTGTCGTCCAATGGGATGGGAAACTCATGGCTAGTATTTCTGGAGAAATGGAGGAAAAGTTGACCGCCTTCCTATTCTTGTCACAGGAAATGATGTGGAGAAATTACTTGGTGTGCTAAAACTGCCAGTTGGTACAGGCAAGGCAATTGCAAAAGCAGTATTTGATACACTTAATGATTGGGAGATCATAGATAAAATTCAAGGCATGTGCTTTGACACTACATCTTGTAACACTGGTATTCACACAGGAGCAATGTACATTATTGAAACAGAAGATTGGAAAACAGCTCCTCAGTTTGGCTTGCAGGCATCATATTTATGAAATCATTATTGGTGATGTGTTTTCTGCAGTATTTGGACATTCTAGTGCACCTTGTGTTCTCATGTTTAAGAGATTCCAAAGTTACTAGAATTTTATAGACAAATCTTCTTTCAAATGTCCAGAAGAAACAATAGTACCTTCAGAAAATTGGAAAGTATTAAAAGAAGAAGCTATTAAATTTGCCAAACATAATCTTACGTTTGAAACAAAATCATTGGCAAGAAATGACTACAGAGAGTTTTTAGAACTGACTTTGATTTATCTTGGACAGGTGCCTCCACATAGAGTACATTTTGCAGCACCAGGAGCATTCCATCATGCACTAAAATGGCTAAAGTTATTTACTGTTTAAAAATATACATGTTTCGTGAACAGTTCAAGCTCACACCAAAAGAAGCTAAAGGGTTGAAACTATTTAATGATTTTAGCACACACTTGTACATGAAAGCCTGGTTTCGCTGCTCTAACGCAGCTGATGCACCTTTCATAGACTTAGAATTTTTTAAACATTTAAATTTGGTGAAAAATGAATGCAAAGAAATCTCAAAAGCTGCAAGCAATGGGTTGAAGAGGCATCTGTGGTACTTAAACGGTGACTTAGTCATGCTCAGCCTATTCAGCTGTCATGTAAGCACAGAAGATAAGGTTTTAATGGTTGATAAGTTGTTTAAAATAGATAAACATTAGAAGATGTAACCAATGCTTCTAAACCATTAAAGGAAAAATAAATCGGAAATGTTAATGAAAAATCATTGCATGATTTTGTTAATGAAAAATCATGGATGATATTTTAGTCATTGAATATGCAAGGCGATTTTTTACATTCGTTCTCATCGGAATGGAAGAAATTTGATTCTTACCATGATGGTGAAAAGAAAGTGAAATGTTTAAAGACAGTAAATGATTGCGCAGAAAGGGGCGTTGCGCTCATTACAGACTACAATGAACTGATAACTAAAGATGAAGAACAAAAACAATTCTTACTTCAAGTTGTGGAATCCCACAGAAAGAAATTTAAGGACACTAAAAAAAACCACACTTGCTCAAAATGTATGATTTTTTATTAGGATTTTCTTCATATATGCTTACTAATAGATATCGTGTTGGCTCGCTCCCTTGTATTTTATGATATAAATAAGAAATATGTATATATGAGTGTACAAATCATGGTTTTTGATGGGAAAATACAAATAAAGGCATAGTGTCAATGTTTTTTTTTGTCATTTATTTATATGAAATGCAAAATCCCAAACTTCAAAGTCTTTGAGCTACCTCTAAATGTACTTCAAATGAGTTGAAATTTTGCATGGGGGCTTCTTTTGTCATGTGTACAAGTATTCAGGGTTAAGACCTGCAAATTTTAAAAAAAAGTTTTTTTTGGACCAGTCTAATGCGTAGTCCATTAAAAGTGATACATAACTAAATTGTTATTTAAAACATGTCAACTGAAATTATTAAAAATGTGAGTGATTTTGTTTTCATTATTCCTCCAAAATGAATATTCTGTGTTGAGCAGTAATTACCAAATATTTGTATGTTGCTTCTGTAATTTAGTAGCATCAATTGTTGAGCAGAATCTTGTATCTATTTACAATTTAAAAACTTCTTGAAAAGGTTTTCAGACATTTTTGCAATAGCAGGACCCAATTTGCACAAATTCCCAAAAGCAGGACCCTGGTTGAAAAACTAAAACTTAACGCTTACTTCATATTCACAAATTATTAATATTTTTTCGCAATTTTACAAGAACAGGACCTTTCACAAAATGTCTGGACAGACCCCTGCTGTGTTTTCCTTGTACATATTATGCACAATCTATTAAAAGGAAACACAATCACTGTGCTCTTGAGTGAGTTATGTTAGGCTATACTAATTTTAACTGCTGGAAAAAATTAAAGAAATGAGGCACAGATTAGCATACTTAAAACCTATATAATGCTATAGTAAATTAAATAGTTTAATAAAGCTGAAATATCATCCTTAAATATTCCATAGATTGCGGTTTGAGTGGTCACTATTTTTTAAAAGATGAAAATAAGAATCCCAGTATTTTCCCAGTTTGTACGGAAAAACTTAAATTTCCTTGCATTTTCCCTGTCATTTTAGTTGATTGTTAAATGTCCTGTATTTTCCAGGTTTCTCCCATTCTGTGTAGCGGCAACCCTGTTAATCAAATAATTTTAAAGAAGGGTATCAATAAAATTGAAAAGAAAACATTTATGTTAAAAAAATAGTTTTAGTAGACAATTACTCAAATCATCATTTAAAAATACTACGATCCTATGAACCATGCATATAATCAGTAGACAATTCCTAATTTGGAACTATTGAATTTTGTAATTTCTACTAAACTTATAAAAAATAAGAGAATGCTGTATCAAAAATCTAGCCCTTTAGATTACTAAAATTTGCTTTTTAAAAATCTGAATTTGTATTCCTAGAAATTGGGATGCACTAAACACACACAAAAATCAGGACTATCAGAACAAAAAACTAAAAACCAGGACAAATGTTTTTTGTCAGGAAAATCGAGACAATCACGAGCCTTGCCTTTAATTAATAAAGACTAAATCAATTCCATTAATGATTTAGTATAAATAAAATTTATATAATATATAAACCAGAATTGCAACAAAAAAAATTATCTTGTATGCATTTAAATTAACTTCTATTATCAAAATTCATTTCATCATTCATTTATTCTATTTAAAATTATTACTGTTAAGAATTTAAACTTCAGGTTTTTCCTCAAACATCAAATTACCAAGTTCAAAAATGATTTTTTGATTAGAGAAATCTAGCCAAAAACTTTTAGCTCTATGAGAGGATCTATGTATAACACTTAAGATATGTACAAATAAGTTATAGTAGAATTGAATAAATTAGATATTAAAAAAATTAACAGTGAAATAGTATTTGTTACTTTTAATTTACCATGGAACAAAAAATAGTAAGAATCAACTGAGTGCTCAGTTATTATTTTTGATATTCATTACGAATTTATTAACAAGATAGATTAATAACAAAAATAAAAACAAAAAAAGAACACTTTAAACTTAAACAAATACACTTTGAGAGGTCTTAGTAAAAGGGAAAATTTGATAAATAAATACTTATTTGCATGTAACAAATAATTTTAAGCTGCACAACAAAATTAGGAAATTTTTTTACTACTGTGACCAGGAGTAGGATTTTTAATAGTGGCCCCTTTATCAAGAAATTAAATTTCTAAATTAATAAAAAAACTTATATTGATGTAAATCATTTCGTTTCATGCACTTCTCAAAACATGGTGTAAAGATATAATCATGACAAGGTTTATTTCTAAAATGAAGAAAAATTTTACAGACCTGCTTACTATGTAGATTTAGGAAAAATTCAAGTAATGTACAGTGCACAAAATAAAAAATGAACCACACTGAAAAACTTGTAATCTAATGATCAGATCTTCACAATCTAGAATTCAATCTTAATAATTCAAAGGGTTGATCCCAAATATGCTAATTAATTAGTGGAGACGATATTTTAAATTAGGAAATCAGGCACAATGCTTTCTCTGAATAAACATGCCTTTTTTTCCGACAGATTTAGATTTCTGACCCCCAAAACGTTGGGGGTAGCAGCAATTGACAGGAAATTGATCATTGTCTGGTTCAGGTCAAACTTATGATTTAAGGATGATGAATGAATGTATGGTCTACTCTATGTATGTGGGTCTACTCTATAAAATGATGCGTCAAAGTCGAATGTGCCTATGGGTGTGGCAGAAGTAGAATTCTTAACCATATATGGCGCCACTGGAAAGCAAGAACAATCGCACCCTTTCGGCCTTCTGATGACAACAACAACAAGGATTGTGCAAAGGGCTTTTTTAACAAAGGTAAAAGTAATGTGATTAAAAAGGTAGAGTTACATATCAAGATACAATTAAATCATCAATTAAAACATAGGTTATCACAAAATTACAAATTCTAAGTGATAAATCAGAAACAGTTCTTATTTGAAAGCAAAATACAATTTTATAACAATTTTATAAACCGCATGACTTAATGAATGTATGGCTACTGCTAAAAGTAACAAAACAAATGAATAAAATATCATGTATTTTGAAAAATTGATATAAAATTAAGATAAATAGCTAATAAGAAATAAGCTAAGCTTACATATTTTTTCTTGAGATAATCTTCTTCATAAACCTGTGCAAGACTTTTCTTACTTTTGCTTTGGTCTAATACTATCTCTTTCTTCGATGAAGTAAAATCATTAATAGGCTTTACTACTCTTTGTCCATCACTATATGCCTGAAAATATATGTTTAAATTAAATCAAATATGGCAGAATAGCAAGAAAAAACGAAAAAATCATATACTTGCAGACATATTTATATAAAAGGTATAGTAAAATAAAATTTAAATTGTGTACAATTTTTCATAATTATCATTTAGCTCTGCATAGTTTTTAAAGAAAAAGGTAATACTTTTTATTTGCTTGTCAATAATATAAGTGAAAATGTTATGTTATAAAAAATTAATGCAACAAGCACATAATACAAGAAGCGCTTACTAGAGTTACTATCTACTTCGGTTTCATATTTTGACACAAAATAGTTTAAAAGTAACGGTGGAGGTAAATGCGTCATGAATTTATTTTTTAGTCTTTTTATTGCATTATCAGCTTAATGTTCTGTTATAAGAAGTTCACTGTATAAAAGTGTTCAGATTATTTTAATACTTCATTACAATTTTTTTGCATTCTCACTAAAAATCTCCTTAAAATAATAAAAAATTATCCAAACCACATTTTTTTTTTAATTTAATGATTTCAATCAATATTTTAATTATAATTCAAATCAAGTGCTTGAAAATATAATTTTAACTTGAGCAGTGATTAATAACTTTTACAGAACACAATATAATAACTTGTTCTGAAAAAAAATATTCTTAATTGTATGGAATGTTAAGCTGGTGCCTCATTTGATCTTTGTTTGAACAATATTTCAAAGTGTTATTAAAAATATATTATTAAAATTTGAAAAGGAGTCAAAATATGTTGTATATTAAATTAAAAATTTAAATTACCTTGTTTTTAATAATTGATATAATAGCCTTTTCTGTTTTATTGAGTAAATCTTCATCTTCAACAAGTACTGAAAAGAAAGAAAAAATATTGAAAGATAATTTTATTATATATGACAATGAAACTTAGGCATACAGACCAGTAAACAATAAAATAGATTTGATTATGCTGATAAACATTTTATGTTTAATTATTCTCCATCTCTTTATGTATAATAAATCTTTAACAAGTGAAAGGTAACATTAAAAGATAAAGTTTTAATATTTGTAAACAATATTGCACTAAATGTATTAGCAAAAATAGAATAAAATAGATTAAAAAATTAGATTTGATTTATACTAATATTTAGTTTACTTTAATTAATTCTCATTCATTTTTATATAAAAAGTTAACTCACTTTTATTTATTAGACTATTTGAAATATAACTAATGCTTGGCTGGGTAGTTTTGGTCCATTTGAGATAGACCAAAACTTGTTGTGACAAAAAAAAAAGAAGAGATTTTCATAAAAAAAATTTCTAATTCTGTTGGTCTAGAACTACGATGAAACATTCATTTTGAAAATTGACTCAACAAATTGACTCATCAAAATGGCTTAACTATAGAAGTTGGCTCACATATAACACCAATTATAATTTATTTCTGAAGAAATTTTCTATCATTATCATTAGAAATAAAAAGGTGAGAACTATATAAAAAATTGAAATGAGGAAAATATGCATATAAATATTTAAAACTTTGTATTAAAAAATTTTATGGGGGGAATTTTTTTTGAAAATTTCAAGAATTTTGTAGAGTAAAATAATAAGATTTAATATCTGAAGTTTTTCGCATATAAAATTAAATATCATACTTTTCAACAAAAAAAATTAAGGGAGTTTTTTGTTTCAAATCATTAAAATAAAATACTGTTTTAAGATAAAATGTTTCAAGAATTTTTTATAGCAAAATAACAAAGTTCTTTGCTCTCAATTTTTTCACATAATATTAAATAATATACATTTTTTTTACAACAAAAAAAGTAAAGCGATTGTTTTTTGTTTAAGGCCCTAAAAAACAGTAAAAATGAGAAAAATTATCAAAATTTTTTTATATTTTTCCTTTTAAATCCTATCCAATAAATTTTAATAAATTTAAAACTAAATTTTAACATTGTATCATTATTTTTAACACTCTCCGAACTAATGTTATATCTGAGGAAACAGTATGTAAGCAACCAGCATATATGTACTTGAACTGACCACATTATAATAATTTTAAAAGAAACACAGCAAACATCACAATGATTAGACCACAATCAAATTATTGACCACTTGGTTTCATGAATCTGATAATTTTAAGGGGTTACGCTCAGACTTAAAAAAGCAATGATTAGTACAGAGGTCGCCAAAGTGGTCTATATAGACCCCCAGGGGTCTATTTAACGAAAGCGGGGGTCGATCTGAGACAGGGGGTCGAATGGGGGTCGATCCGAATCGGAAGGGTCGATTGTGGGTTTTAAAAAAAAAAAAACATTTCTCAATACGCAAATCACACATACCTGATTAAGTATGTAAAATTTGTGAATTTTTTTTATAATTGACTCAATATCAGTTTCTTTATAAAACATAAATTAATAAACGTATATTTATTGGGGTGAAACAAGTATTTACGTTCCACCGTGTAGTGGCACGAATTCAGCGCAGTTTATAAGTCATATGCACATGCGCGCTTTTCCAAATGTCACGTGTGACAAGCATTGACATTACAAATGCAAATATCATACGCAGTTTCAGCTATCTTTGCAAACTGTGTTGAATATTTGCAGTGTCATTATTAAAACTTTTATAGTTTTGGATAATTAGTTATTGATTCCATTCGTTCGGTTTAGATATCAATTTTAATTATCAATGCACAAAAAAGAAGGTAAGCTTTAATAATAGGGATTAGTACAGCCCGCGACAAAACTATAGCACACTTTGTATTTTTTTTACGAAAATTACAAAATTGACCAATTTTGTAAATTTCAATATTAATATATTTTTCATAAAACTATTATTACACAATGTACTATTACTTTAATAAATGTTTAAAGTCATAAAATAAATGTACAAGCACAATATCCAATAGAGTTTTATTTTAATTAACAGAAAAGTACGTTTGTAGGGGTCGATGGAGATTTCGAAAAATTATACAGGGGTCGATGATATACTATTAATATTGAAAATTACAAAATTGACCAATTTTGTAAATTTCAATATTAATATATTTTTCATAAAACTATTGTTACACAATGTACTATTACTTTAATAAATGTTTAAAGTCATAAAATAAATGTACAAGCACAGTATCTAATAGAGTTTTATTTTAATTAACAGAAAATTACGTTTGTAGGGGTCGATGGAGATTTCGAAAAATTATACAGGGGTCGATGATCGAAAAAGTTTGGCAACCCCTGGATTAGTATTTCTAAAGGCTGGTCAGTTTCGACACAATGTCTGAAAGTATCACCATATTGTGAGTCCCATAATTATACAGTTTATACATCATTCAAGTAACTGTATTCTCAAATGACACTTTATCATGGAAAATTTGTTAAGAACGAAAGCTAATACAAAAAAAACAATAAGACAAGAGAAAAAAACTTTTGTAATTTTCTTCAAGCAAAATATTCTGAGAAGTATTCTTAGAATACTTAATTCATCCATAATTAAGTCTTTTAAAATTTCAAAAATAGTAATTATGCTATAATTAAATAAATCTATATTACTTAATTAACACAGAAGAAATAGTAAATATTTTAATATTTCTTTATAAATATACTGCAACATTAATATTTTATCCGAAAATGATTACTTTTAATAAAAAATCCTTAAAATCATCATTAAGTAGCACAGTAAAAAATAACTTTATTCTTTCGTAAAACTACGACTACCAACCCTAAACTGAATGTAAAGCTGGAATAAATAACAGATTTTGAATTTATTTTCTTCGATAAATATTTATGTTCTAAATTAATTTTTAAATAAAATATAATTATATTCTTCATAAAGAAACATTTTAAAATAAATATATTTTTCATAAAGAAACATTTAAAAACAAATCATTACATTCTTCATAAAGAAATATTTAAAAATAAAGAATTATATTCTTCAAAAAGAAACATTTAACTGAAAGGCTATGAATTTAAAATGTTACATATTCAAAGAATTTTTACCTGGTTTAGCACTTGAATCAAAATCTGTATCCTGGTGAAGAAGACTGTCTTTTGGACGACTACTTGCTGTAACCTCACCAGTTAGATGCCAGTCTGGCTTTTGTATCATTTTTTCCTCAAAGTCATGTACTGTTTTCTTTATCTATTTAAAAGTCATATTTAAATATAATACACTAGGGAAAACAATTGAAAAATCAAATTTTTTTTCAATAAAAAAACTAACAAAGCAAATAAAACCAAACATGGTCAAAATATCATACAATATTAGACCAATATATGGAGCATGTACTCCAAATAAGTAAACAGCTCACTTGTCATGCACAGCAGCTGACTAACATCCTCAGAGAATCAGTCAGAGGAAAACAAATCTAATAGGGTGAATAAACACCTCTAACAACTACACAACTCTTACATTGGCATTTTATACTGTTTACCAGGATACTTTCCAATCCCTGTAGCAACCGCACTCTTGAAACAATGAGCATAATTGTTGGTTGTTGTAACAGGTCTTTGAGCTACAAATGAGTGTCCAAAGACATCCCAAACGCGATTGGATTAAGATCAGGGAACATCTCAGCCACTCAAATCATTGAATATCCTCCAATTGGAGGTATTCGTCCACCAATTGAGCCTTGTGTGGACGGATATTAATGTTTAGAGAAATTAAATTTGGCCCATATGCTTCACAGAAAAATTTCACATTGATTGCAAGGATCTGGTTTCTGTATTGCTGATTTGTCAGAGTACCTCTAGCTAACACATGAAGGTTGGTATGCCCATCTACCGTGTTGCTTTCCCAGATCATCAGATCTCCTCGATCATAGTGGTCCTTTTCCACATTACTAGAGGGCCTGTGAACTGTTTCTACAGAGTGGACACATTTCTCGAAACACCACACTTCTCATTTCTTAAGGTCTCTACAAGAGGTAGTCAGCGATTGGCTAGAATCGAGTTTTCCAACTATACGGTTAACCTAGATATATACAGTTATCGAGTTATCCTATAAATATCAATTAAATTCTTTTCTACAACATACATAAAATTAAAACTATGCAAAATTTTTAAGGCACTCCTTCACTTTTCCAGGAAAAAGAGCTTGAAAAAACCACCTACCGGTTCATCAAAAAAAAAGAATGAATAGATAAGATAACATGAAGTGATACAACAAATACCTTTTCTTGCTCAATCTCAAAAGGAGTCTTTGGTGTCAGATTAGAATTATTCTCTTCTTCTTGCTCTATTTCATTTAATATGTCATTTGCATTATCATCATCATCATCCCTATAAATACCGAAATAATTTTTAGACATAAAATTTTTTTACCAAATAGCAAAACATGGCTGAGTTCTTAGTGTGCACCATGCAAAATAAAAAAAGAGATTACCTCA
The DNA here is from genome assembly GCF_982258835.1 of Parasteatoda tepidariorum. Classification (NCBI taxonomy): domain Eukaryota; kingdom Metazoa; phylum Arthropoda; class Arachnida; order Araneae; family Theridiidae; genus Parasteatoda; species Parasteatoda tepidariorum. The sequence continues at coordinate 105,428,199 of NC_141760.1, forward strand.
ATAACTTTTGACTTAATGATTACAATTCTGTGACTAAAATGCAATCTTAATGATTTGAAGAAGAAGAAAAAATATGCCAATTTATAAGAGCAGGTGATTATTTAAATCCCAAAATCAGATACAAAAATATACTTTTTCTAAATGCATAATTTTTTTTAAATGCATATATATATATATATATATATATATATATATATATATATATATATATATATATATATATATATATATATATATATATATATATATATATATATATATATATATGCATTTGACTTAATACCTTTATATATATATATATATATAGATAGATAGATAGATAGATAGATAGATATATTTTGATGATTTCAGATTTTAGACCCTCAAAATAGTCATAATTTGAAAAATATGGTTTTAATAGTTTAGACATAAGAGCAATCACAAATTTCGGAAGAACAATTCCAAGCTTTAGCTCCTTAAAGATTATTTTATTTTTTTCATGCAAAATAGCAAAAAAAAAGTCACACTTTTGGTTTTTCATTTCTCAAGAAGTAATTGATCTATTCTGTTCAAACTTCAGAACTTGTAATTTAAAATTGCATTATTTAAAATTATAGAAAAATTTCCATGCCTCATAATTCCAAAATTTTCGTAACATTAATACTTCATAAATAAATAGTAATAATACTATTACAAAATTGCTTTTTTTTTTTGTTGCTTACTTTGAAAAAACTAAATTTATAATTACTTACAAAAATTACTTAAAACATTTCTTGAGGTATAGAGAAATATGCACAAGGAAAAATAAACATTAAGGGGTCCAAACATTCGACTGCTCTAGAATCGACACTTATGGAACCACAATCGAAGGAAAAGGGAGGTTGTTTGTTTGGGTTTTTCTTATTTTCAGATTTTTATTCTGGGTCGTGTAGCATCATAATTATGAATATTTCACTTTCATTGTACTTTAATTTTACATTAAAATACACTTTATTAAATTAACTTTTTTAAAAACCAATTCTGAGAGATACATGTAAACGGACAAGTGAAAATGCATCTTTTACTTAGTTAAGTCTAGTGGACCAGTGACTAAATTTTTTAAACCTTTACTTTGGCATTACATAATTATTATTTTAAAACTTCTCATTAGTACTTACACATCACTCTGCTCATAAGCATCTTCTCCACTCTCAATATTTCCATCACCAGATTCAGGAGGATCAAAAAAATCATCATACATCAGGTCTTTAGAGGACTATTGAATGAAAAAATTTTTTTTGTTAATACACCTATGGGACAACAGCCTAATAAATTAAAAATTATGTTTTGCTTTAAAATAGTAATCTTTTTCATTTTAAAAAGTACGAAATAATACTTGTTACGTGTCATCCATTACAAATCATAAACAGCGCAAGCACAAAAGTTACATTTTTTAAATTTAATCCAATAATTCTTTTGCAGATTGAGAGATATAACAAAATATACTTAAATAATTTTAAAAAAATTACAAGGCACTAGCAGTTATTGTTTTTTTTTCTCCTTTTTTTGTCCTTAGACATATTTAAATTTAAATAAAGCATGATTTTTCTTAATTTTTTTACGTATTGAAAATGAAATATTTTTTGTGGCAAATACTGTTGATTGAAACTAACTGTAAAAATATTTTAATGTACATGTGATAAATGCTTTTAAGAAACAGAAATAGAAAAGAATTATTTATACAAGAAATTTTTGACATAGTATAAAACATTTCTATGGTTGTAATCCCCTAAGAAATTTTCCGTATGCATGGACTATATTGATAGCCACATTGGAAAAAGTTAAATAAGCTGTTTTTAATATTTTAAAAAAATATTTATGGTTCCAAAGAAATTAATATTTTATTTTCATCATTAAAATCTCTTAAGCCTGACAAAACATTTGAATTATTTTTTAGGACTATTCCATCATTAACGAATAATGTATTTGCCAAATTTAAAAACATATAACTCAGTTTAAAGAAAATGCAAAGAGTTCTAATAATTTTTGTGATAATAAGTATTGGCATTGTTTATTCCATTCATTCCATTATCATGATTTAAACCATTGATACAAATTCAATAATTCATCACACTTAATAATACATTATATTTGTCACACTTAACATAAAACAACAAACATTTTTTAATACCCCACCCAAAATTTATCTTAAATAATTTAATGATAAATTAAAATTTACCGTTACTTTATTTTCAATACCCTCCTCATCCATCTCATCTTCTGAGTCATCAAAATTGTCTGATGGCATATCTTCAAAATAGTTAATACCTTCGTCATCACTTTTCTCCTCTTCGTGTTCAGCCTTTATGTCTTCAACCCTTAAAAACTGCGCCAAATTTGATAATTTAAAAAACTGGTCATCAACTACAGAATGAAATTTCTCATGGTGTTTTTCCTTGGACTCATCTTTCTTGTGCATTTTCTTAACTTCAGCTACATTTTCCTCTTCTTCTTCTGACTGAGACATATTTTCCAAAAAGTCGCCATCTTCTTCATCGCTATTGGATAGATTTAAACTATCAGCAGATTTGTCAATTTTTCGTGTGGAAGCTTCAGGAATAGGAAAATCATCACCTGATAAATCTGAATCATCATCAAAAACATATTCTTTATCCTCAGAGAGTTCAGACTTGGAATATGTTTGCACTTTAATTTCATCATCAGATGAATTAAGATGATTGCCATTAGTACAAGTATATTCATCATCTATAAATGAAACACACTTATTAAAGTGTTCAAAGGCACTTTTATTTTGAAGCTCAATTTGTTGAAATATTTGTTCAGAATCAAAACCATCAATTAGAAGTTTTCTCAATGCTTTGCTTTGACACTCAACCAAAATATTATTTTTGTAGACGTGATCATATATTTCTTTTGATGAATGCTTTAAACCATCAATAATTTGCCTAAAACAAAAAAGAAATACTTTAAATAAATGAACTCCTTGACAAAATGAAAAGTTAAACATGTATGCGTAATAATAATCTCTCTTTAATGCTTGAATAACAAATATTAGTTATATATTAACAAACAAATAAAAACAGTATGATAACTTAATAAATAATTATAATATTATATTGCTTTTATTATTATTGATTATATCATTAAACTGTTATTTTATAATTATATTGTTATTTAATAATCTAGTTATGAAATAATTATATTGTTATAATTCTTCTTAATCTATGTGTGTTCTCAAAAAATTTGAAGATGGCATTTTCATAGAAGTCTTTAAATATTTCATTAACAAATTTTAACATTTGCTGATTTAGACTTATTTTTGCTTAGTGAAATTTCTTATTTTCATCTGATTTTTTAATTAAATATTTTAATTTCTTTCATTTTTTAGAAATTTCATTTCATAAAAATGTTTGCAATATGTTTACTGTCCCCTCATTTAAAAACACAGAAAGAAAATATTTAATACTTTTCTATGAACCAATAATTAATAAGTAACCGTACAAAAAACTTTGAAAATTCAATTATTATTTAAGAAAATAGATAATATCTAGTTATTTAGAAGAAACATTAAGAATTTTCTCCTTTTCATTATAAAAATATACCATTAATAAAAGATTGTACCATTAATAAAAAATTGTACCATTAATATTTTTATATTACTTAAATAACATACAAAATGTGGTTAGAAAATGTAACCACATTTCGTAAACAAACACATAATTTAAAACCAATTCTCGTTTGATATTTTAAAATATTTGTTTCATATATTTGTAATTACAAAGAAAGATATTTAAGGTAATAAACTAGAAAAAAAAACTTTGTTTTTTATTTAAAAATATTTTTTTCTGAACTACACCATTTGGCTTTATAATGAATAAAAATATATATAGATTATTTGTTTCACATTTCAAAATATATAATTTGTATACTTCATCTAAATTGTTTATGGTTTAGAAATGGGAAGAAATTGGAATTAGCAGCATTTTTAAATGACACAATTTTTGAACCTGTAACCAATAAAACTTTTCATGCAAACAATTTAGTAAAATCTCGGTCAACTTTTCACTCAGGAACACTTTTTATTCTAGACCTCCTTCTTATAACCTAATATTTATACAATTTATCTAAAATTAAGAAATACCAATTAGTAATTAAAACTGAAATTTAAAATTTCATTTTGAAGTAACCAAATTCTTATTTAAACTCCCAATTTTTTTTAATAAAATCTGGCAAAAAAAAAAAAATTCAATATTCAGATATTAATGTTAATAAAATTATAAATTAAAACAATTATACAGATATTCTAAATTATTAAATTAAGGAGAACACAAAAATAAAAAGATAACTTTCAATGAAAAATAAATAAAAATAGAGGTAAAATTTAAAAAAAATTTCTTTCAGCTATTCAGTTTAACTTTACAAAACTAAAACACTCTACGCTCGTTAGCACCACTCCCCAATTAGTTATGACTGCTACACAAAGTTCCACAGTAATCACATGGATCTTGCTCTATTGAATATTTAAAATAATTATACAGAAAAGAATCATAGTTTTTACAGTTCAGCATATAAGCTGCTTCTTTTATGTGTGGTCTGCAGGAATCTTGTTCTAACATACACAATGAGCAGTAATTCTTGATGCATCATTGGTCAATTGCCAACATTTTCAACAAAGAAATACTGTGTACATGCGCCTGATCAGTATTTGTTGAGAAATTTTATTTTTTCCTCTCCACGTTCTAGACACTGAAAAATTGGATGATGCAGGAATAAGATCGAGTTCAGTAAATGAATAATTGAAATATGAATGAATGTCACGGGGAGATTTCCGTATCGTGATCTGCGATAGAATAACTGCCAAGTCTTGGAATCTTCCGGGCAGTGGTCCGCAAGAAACTAAAAGAAAACATCACAGAAAGGGACCGAAAGGTATAACTCTTAGCCATCCACATGTTTTTTTTTTTTAAATTTGCGAGCTTGGCATCTTGACGATTGTAGTTTGCGAGACAGATCACGACATGGAAATATCCCCAATATCACTAATGAAAATTCTTTACATTAAAGGATAGAAATTATTGAAAACGATAAAAAAAAATGAATAAGAGAGCGAAAATTGGCTTAATTGGGGAATTGGATAATTGTCCCACTAGCCCCAGTCCTAGGACAACATAATTATTATGGTTATTATTTAAAGTGACCACATTTTTATTGAGACAAAGCGGGACAAATGGGATGAAATGAGAATTACAATTTAGTCAAACTTTCAACACGCACAATATATATATATAAATACGAATAAATGTTTGCAATAATATTTTCAGCATCAACTGGAAGTAAGTCAGATGCTGTTTGAATGGTATAGGTATAGAATGTGCGCTGCACAGCCTACTCCAATATTTTTTTGCTTCAAATGTTCGTTAAGTTTCGTAAAAACGTTATTGATGCCTCTTCTAGCTTTTCCACTAAAATTTACGTTAGTGTTATCCGCACAATGGACAATAATTTTATTGTTTAAATTATTCTTTTTTAAAATAGTACTTATTAAATCAAAAATTATTTGTGAAGTTTCATCAGGCAATGAAACAAAATCTAATATTCTAATTTTAATTCCTGTTTCTGGATCAAAAAATCTAACAATTGTGGGAAATAATTTTGAATCTTTGTGGTAGGAAGTATTAGAATATATGGATATAAATGCTCATTTTTCTAATTCTTTCTGCAATTGTGAAAAGGAATCCATTCCATTTTAGGTTCCATTCCAAGGTTCCATTTTAGATGAGGAAGAGGCATTATTAAAAGATCTTTTGTGCCTCTTTGTCGCTAGATGTTTAGTAATATCGTTTTTTTCACCATGTGAGACCGAAAATTCAGCACTGCGTTTATCACACCGTAGCATATAGTCTATTTCGGTACTTTCAATAAATGGAAATTCTCTGCTTCGCTCTTCATTAAATTTGCATCCTCTTTTTTTACTCATCTTTTATTTTGTAGGTAAATACTAGAAATAAATAAAAAATTTACTACAATATAGCCTATTGTAGTAAAATTTTTTTAAAAAGAGTATTGACCATTACTTTGTGGCGACTATTGCTCAACCTTTGTCAATCAAATAATGAGTCAAACTGAAAGTCAAATTGAAAACAGCAAACCGCACTGTCTAACGGCAGTCCGCACTTATGTGAATTAAGCCGAGACTTAAAGACAATGATCGTACACCACCGAGTAACTCTAACTTGGTACATTGCCTAATTTAGTTTACTCTGCACGCATTTTATGTGTTTTTTATGTATTTTTTATTTCTTTATATTCACCATAATACTTAATAAATAATGGAAATATATTTTTACAGCACATTTAAAATAAGAAATGCAGATATTTTCTAAAAAGCGGGACATTTTTAAAAATCGGCAGGACGCGGGACAGTCCACCAAAAAGCGGGACTGTCCCGCCAAAATCGGGACGTGTGGTCACTTTATTATTATTAAAAGTTGTCACATAATATATTGCAAAAACATCACTCACTTAGAGCTTTCACTATTGCTCACGCTTTCAATTTTTTCTGTAATATCCTTTGACAGTGCATACTTCCCAACACTCAACTCCATTTTAAATCAGATTATCTAAATGCGCAAAGACTCACATAAAGTATCATACATCTAATACAGAATTAAATTAATTTAATCGAAAATCGTCTTGGCTAGAGAATTAACATCGTGTTCGTGTTGCTTGCGAAGTTGATATTAATACACATTTTTAAAAGTATGCATTGTAAATGTTTTAGCTTTTAGCTTATTTTGTAAAGCAGTTGCTTAGTTTCTCATGACGTCATAGCTTTGAATTCCTAACCCTCGTTGTGTAGCGCCACCACTGCACTGATATTAACTGCGAATATTAAAAATGTGGTTTTCTTTTAACGTATTTTGATTATTTCTTCTTGTATATTTTATACATGGTGATACATGAATATTATTTAAATTTTTCATTTCACTCGTTAAACAATTTTTTTTAATCAAAAAGAAATGAAATAATTGTTTTACTTTATATTGACTTAGATAACAAGTTGCTACAAATATTGAGGATAAATAAATGCGTATTTTTTCAAGAACCAATTTATTAAGCCCAATTAAAATATTATAGGCTAATATTAAGGGCCGATATCAGGCCGTTTGTTAACATTGAAAAGTGTCTTCGAATTTACTTGTTTTAAACAATTTCCGTGGTTGCATGTTGCTGAATTAGATGTATTTATTGCATCAAATATCTCTCCCCCCCCCCCCCTCTAATAAAAAACACTTGCTTCCAAAGCAGATTTTTTATTTTATCGGAAGGGCATTAAAAGTGGTAAATAAAGCTCTGAAGGGATTCAATGGTCTCGAAAAGAGTGCGGCTCATTCTCAAGCTGCATTGAGTCTTGCGCAGCAAAAAGCTCCCATAGAAGAGCAACTTTCTACGGAAAAGGCCGAGCAGTAGCGAGGACACGCGAAATATCTTGCAACAAACGAATATTTCAAAAAATTGTATTTAAGAACAAAGCTAGCCATGAAAATTTACGATTACGTATTTTTCTATTGGCTATTTTTTGCAGAGTTAACAGTTAATAATGAGTGGTGTCAACAGCCAGTTGTGATTTTTAACTTTTGTGCATTTTTTATAGCAAAGGTTTGTAATAAATTCGACTTATTTTGATTATTTTTATAAAATATAAATTTTTATACCTAACATAGAATATTAATATTTACTACGCGTAATATTGATACTAGCAATCAATTGCAAGGACCTGTGAAGAAAACCCTCAAGTACGACAAAGAATATCTTCAATTTGGATTTTCATGGACTGAAGATGAAAATGAGCCTATTCAACTTTCCCTTCATTTGTCTTGAAAAACTCACAAACGAAAGCATGAAACCATCTAGTTCGAGCTCCATTTTGAAACAAAAACCATTATAAACACAAAGATAAATGAAGAGAATTTTTTGAAAATAAACTTAGGGATTTGAATCAAATCGCATCTCAGACTAAAATTAACCCCAAGAGAACCGAAATATGATGGTCATCACATCAAAAACAATATCACCGTTCTCACTGATGCAAATAAACTTATTAACAAAATTTTGCACTAAAAAATGAAAAGTATTTTTAAAAAATACATTCATTTCTTTATTAATGGTACACAGCTTTACGAAAAATTTAGAAAGGGTACACAAAAGTCATAAGTTTGGGAAACACTGTTGTAAACCATTATCAGCAGCCTAATATAAATATCTCGCAGGGCAAGGATTAGCAATCAGAGGACATGCCAATGATGACGGAAACTACATGAAACTCTTGAGACTTCGCAGTGAAGATAAGCCAAGTCTAAAGCAATGGCTAAAAAGAGAAAAATTTCTACCATTCGGATAAGCAAAACGAAATCCTTGAAATATTTAGGAGAGAAATAAGTCTTTACTCTAATACAGAAGATCAAGTCAATTTCATCTTTCATTTTTTCCGTGGTTTGTAATGGAAAAAGAGATATTCCAGAGGTTGAGCAAAGAAAGTATGTGTATAAGGTGGATAGAAGACAATTTAAAACCCAATTTCTACGAAAAAGAAACATTTCTTGGATTTTACAAGACTCCGGCAACATCTGGAGAAGATATTGCAGCTCTCATAACTTCCCTTTAGGATTGAGAGGGCAAACCCTATGACGGGGCAGCAAATAAAAAGGGTGTTCAAAGCACCTGAATTGCGAAACAATCTCTTGCTGATTATATCCCATTGTTGTAATTTAATCATCAAAAATATTTGTAATTCTTCAGATGAAGTGAGAAATTCCTTGGATCATTTACATCAATAAGGAAATGTATTCTCAAATGCTAACCGGTTACAGGCTACGCACCCTATAAACGGTAGTTTGTGACCTCTAATTTGTATATTTTTTTAAACTTAAAATGATCTATGGAAATCTTTTAAACTTAAATGATTTTAAAAATGATCCTTAAGTCAATAGAGTACGGAACACTCTGCATCATAGAATCAAGATGTTTTAGTTTGCAATTATGTATTGAATGTTAGTAAAAGATATAATTTTCTTCTGTTTGATGTCATACATTAAAAAAAGTTACTGTTATCTATATATGCGTGTCTGTATTTCGGTTTATATATATATCGTAAGTAGCGTTTGCTCATTAAGGGATTAAAAAAATATCCTTTTTTTCTGAACCAAACGTCATTGCCGAAGCTGCCTTTTCAAACTTCTTTTATTCTTAATAGTTTCTAGAGCAGGGGTTTCCAACTGGCGGCCCGGGGGCATGTAAACAATCCTTACACACATAGTAACCCCAAGAGAATTTGAGCGCGCTGATTGGCTTTCTCGGCATTGCCTTTTGTTACATCTTTTTGTAGCTCCTCCCCAATATCATTTCTCCGTAGTTTGTTCCCAAAATGTAAATCAATAATAAATCAGTTCCAGTATATTTCTCATACTAATTTCAAACTAGATGTTTAAGTTTTGCTCAAAAAATTAAATTGCGTCATTAATTGTATTTTAAGAATAACATATTTATTTATATCTAATTTGCTTTAAATTTTACTAGAATATTTTTCTTTATTTGTTTAAAATATTTTTTGTACGTTTCAATATAATATTTTTTGATATTACTTGCTATGAATTTAAGGTAAATGCAAGGTAAACGATCAAGTTTTGGTAAAACATCAAATTAATATATTGAAAATTATTAAAAATAAATTAAAGTTCTATAAGCTAGCTTTTATGTAATATATATATAAGAATTAATTAACATATAACAAAAACTATTCAAGCACATCATGAAATATGATTCAATAGAGGATACGACACCAACCAACCACCAATTAATTAACATTCAAATTAAATAGCATTATAAATATTGTTATGCACTTAGAAATTAAAATCAATAATTTCTAAGTTAAGTTTGATTTAATTATATGAGATTTTAAAATGTATATAAATAAATTTTTAAAATTATATTTCATTATTTAAAAAAGATTTTATCATATCTTAGAGGAAAATATTTTAAAAGTTTTAAAAAAATGTAATTATAATTCAGCAAAAAATTTGTAGAATATTTATAATTAATAAAATGTGTTTTCTAGCGAGTATCATATTGAAATAAATTATAAGTTCTAAGATTTACATACGTTATTTATGCAGATTTTTTCATTTAATTCTAAAATGAAAGAGGGCGCCACGTGCTAAATAATTCTGCTTAAAATTAACCAAAATTGATAAAAATAAAGAAGTTATACAAACTCATTCTTTACATAAAGAAATGAAAATGAAACTTTTTTATTAGTAAAAAAATTCAATTAACTTTCTAATACACAGTTTAAAAAATAGACAAAAACTCTATATATATATATACATACATATATATATATATATAATCACAATTCATAATCATTACTTTTTATTTTGAAGGAAATTATGCAATCAAAAATTAATAAAATGAGCATCTTAAACATTAAAAATAAGTTTTAAATAGGTAGACATAATGCAGATCTTTTAGTTTTAATTTATAATAATAGATGGCGCCACTAATAAATTTTAGATTTTAAAATTTTATGATGTAATTTTAATAATCCACAAGAAAAAAATTAAATATTAATTTAATTCGATGAACATTAATTTAATTAAATAAATATCAAGGGAAAACGATTCAATTTTCATTTTACAGTGAGTATAAGAATTAAGCAAGGCAATTAAACTCCAATTTCAATGTTATTCAATAAATTAGAGGGATATTAGCTTCATAAGAATTCATGCATCTAATAATCATAAATTTAACAAAAATAGCATTTCCCATAAAAATTAAATACAAAATTTTTCTTAAAATATCTAAACTAGTTACTTACCTACAAACAAATCTTTGTCCATGAGGTTTGGAATTTCTAGAATTCCATTTCGTTTTGGTAAGTTCCCCAAATTCCATTACCCACTTGTTGCAATCGTCTAAATTTAGAACATTGCTTCTAAGGGTAATGGTATTTGATTAAATATTTTCTACTTCATTTTTAAATGAAGAGGGCAGTTTCTCTGTTGAAAAAACTGACATTTCAAGTTTGTATACAAAAGCTGGAGTATAGAAATCGCTCTATGCTGAAAATAACAAGCATGGCAGAATGAAATAGCCATACGTCACAGATGGCGTAGCCGAGAAAGCCAATCAGCGCGCTCAAAATTTCTTGGGGATACTATGTGTGTAAACAGTGTTTATATGCGGCCCGGGGGTTGCATCCGGCCCGCGAATTAAAATATATTATTTGTCATTTTTTGCGGACGATTTTCGTAAAAAATCTATGTGGATTTGAAATACTTTTTTCGTTAATAAAAACCTAATTTCTTCGTTTCTGCGAAATTTAACCCACCAACGATGCAAAGGAATTTATTTCTCAGGTTTTGCATCCAAGAAAATATTTATTCAAATAAAAAAATAATCGTGTATGTTGCTCTTTTTTATTTCATTTTTTTTTGTATTTTGGGAATATGATTTAGCATGTGCGTATTAGAAATTTTCTCGAAGAAATTCTCCGATTTAAATTTTTGAAACTACTCATTTTGGATGAAAATATTTACACAACCATTTGTAAATTTTAAATGTAAATATCTATTTTCTGGTGGTTGCAATAGACAAACCTGAATTTTCTCATCGAATATTTTGTGTGCCAATAATATGTATATATGTGCCAATATATGTATGTTTTAATGCCAACTTTTTTAAAGTTTTATATAATAACAATTAGATATATTTGTCGCACATTAATTGTTTAATAACAATTAAAGTTAATAATAATAATTAACTTTAATATGCACATAGGTGCATATTAAAGTTATTGTAGCCCAAATTCTTATTATTTAATATTTTCAAAAATATTATTAATATGCAACTAAATATTTTTAAGAATCTTATTTTAATTTGTAATTCAGTACTTCTGTTTTGTACAACTGGGTAAAAATCTGACAGTAATATTTAATGTTCCTTCAAACATAAAAAGAGTCCTACATAAAATTATGATTAAGTTACGGCCCGCCATTTGATTTGTGTTTTTAATTGTGGCCCCCGGCCTCATGTAAGTTGGAAACCCCTGCTCTAGAGTATTGACAATTGAATGTCCGAGTTAAGGAATTTGAAAATTCTGCCTAAATTTGTCATAATCAGTCAAGGATAATTAAAATTGAGTAACTAAGGTGGAATTTCGAAAAATTATCTAACATAACATCATAACTTAAGTTATTGCTTTATAATTCTCTTCAGTCACTTTAGTTCAATACTCGAACCCATTATGTTTCTATCGATATTCGAACCTGCTAATATCTGCGGTTTTCAAAAATTAGTCTTCTGATACATACTCGAACCTGCAATTAGTTATGTTATCAAAGCTAGTCTCTAATTCATCAGTCGTACCCATTAACAGTATTATCACTGCAATCTTCTATCAATTGATCACTTTTCAAATGCAGTCTCTTCTGATCAATAATCGAAACTACTATCTATCAGTAATTGAATCTGCTGTACTTCTCTCAATTTTCAAAACGAATCTTCTGTAATCAAGACTTGAACCCAATATCTTTCTATCCCGCTATAATTCAAATGCTAGCGGGAGCCGGTTAAAAAAGATGATAGGCAAGTATCAAGTTAACACTGGGAGCGAACACCGATAAAAAAAGGTTGATGAAGTGATAGTTGTTTTGAGTATTATTCAAAAGACGGTGAGTTCAAAAGCTATTAATTATATCAGATTCAAATATCAATTGAAAGGTTTGATTTCAATTGAGTTTTGAACAACTGATTGCAAGTTCAAATACTGATCAAATGATTGTAGGATAAGAAAGATATAGTAGATGCCCACTTTGAATACTGATCAAAACAGAGTAGGTTCAGGAACCGATTGAATGTTAATAGGTTTGAACACTGATCGAATTAGAAAACCAATGATAGCGGTTACGAGCACTAATCATCGGATAGCGATGGTGAGGACAGATAAAAGGAGCGTGGGATCCAAACGGATTAAAATGCAAGGGGTTGTGATTAAAATTGTGTCAGTATTCCATTTTATTCGGTTCTCAAACCCGTTATCATAATTCATTCAGGCTCGAACCCACATACGGTGTTTGCGCTAGTTATTAGAAGAGTCAATTATAATTTGAACATTACCTGATCTCTTTATTGTACATTTATAATGAGTCTTTTAAAAAAACTCGAACCCATTATCCAACTGAAGCCGCAGCTGTTTAATCGATATTTGAAACTCGCTATCTTTATACAGGGAATTGAACTTGATACTATTTAATAATCACTCTAGACTTCGACTTAAGCTTAATATGCATACTCTTTATCGTTAGGTAAAACCTCAAACCCATTATATTGCATTCGATTTGCAGACTTAATTGGTCAGTATTGCAGGTTCAATACTTGAACCCAGGGCTAAAGATAATAGAAGGGCTAGTTCACTCCGCTCTTAGAGCTGAAGCTACGATTTCCGTCCTCATGACGTCACTGTGTCCACAGATCTCGGAGATCGCAAGCAAAGATATTATGATAACTTTACATCTTTCTCTTTGTAAAAATAATTTGGACTTTTTCTGGTTATTGGATTTCAAACTTTACGTAATTAACACATTATTTCCGTTCATAAACGTGGTTCAAAAAAACCTTCTTGGCCATTATTTAAAAAAAAAAATACCATTTTAAACTTATAAAAATATTTTACTAGCTGGCGAAAATGACACTATAAATACTTTATTTTAAAAAGTCTAGTTTTAACTTTAATTATTAAGAAAAATGAAAGCATATATCGACACTTTTTCATCTACATATTCTTTTAACAATAAGTTGAGTTAAATTTAGAATCCCTGATTTTAAAATATGCCATTAATTTGTTCATACTTAATCATTAGGAAGCATCAACCTTAAACGCTAATTACTGAAACAGAATAATAATTTAGGCTCATTATGACATTAGAAATTTTACAATTGCTTATAGATATTTAAATTTACGATGATGTAGTTTATAGATATTTAAATTTAAGAGAATATAATTTTTAAAAAAAATCATAAATATTTCGAATAACTACATTAAAAATATGTTCTGAAATTAGGAGAATTTCAACTACATACTCTATATTTTATTTATACTTTTTATTTACATTTTAATTTTCTTTGCCTTTATCAATTTTTTCACCTACCTTTCTTTTTGAAGTAATGAGGCGGTTTCTATTTAGATAATGAATTTTTATAAAAGTTCTTTACCATAGAATAAACGTATTGCTGTTTTATATTAACTGTGTCATTTCAGAATCCATTCTTTGCATAGTTGTTCATTTTGCAAGTTGCAATCGCGCAAACTGGCATTTCGATAATAGTTTTAAATATTTGCAAATTCACTGCAAAAACTGAGGAAAGTCACTATAGAAAAAAAAACAAATGTCTTAGAATATGTCACAGAAAGAAATGTTTCAATATTAGTTAGAGCTATTAAGGCCGAACGATTCGTTCTTGAAGCAAAAATGCGAACTTTGCGCCAAAGTGACGTCACTAGAGAATATCGGAGGATCGGCGCGGCGAGAGTTTCTACAAAGGAGTGAACCAGCCCTTCTATTCTCTTTAACCCTGACTTGAACCTGCTACTTTTCTCTCAGACTTGCTATAATTTGGAAATTTTTCAAACCCGAAGTCCTTCGACTAATACTGGAACCATACGTATCGGTACCTATTTTTTATACATATAACCTCAATCGGCGAGTTAGGGTGACCGAGATGTTTCCGATTTAAGCATACAGAAAAAAAAAAGATTAAAAATTGTTTTTCTTTTTAACAGAAAGTAACCTGTCTGACAAACCCCTGATTACACTACACCCCTTGTCTCTCGTAATTGTCCTACAAATATTACATTAATGCAAATATTACATTTATTTTCTGAAAGATAATTCAACCTTGTGTTATCTAAAGTTATCTTTGAACTTTTTTTCATGGATTTTTTCATTTTAACTATAGTTTTCATTATCAGTTTCCTAACACACTATATGTCTGACTCTTAAGCTGCCACCCCTATTTTAGAGATGGTATATTACCCCAAAAATTATCCTTTTCACCAATTTTTTTTTTTTTTTGAATGAAATTTTACAATAAATTTTAACTTATCTAAATATGTCTGTCTCTACCAATTATTTCTTCCTCAGCTAAAAAGTTTTTCTTCTGTTGTAAAAATGACACACACAAGAAATAATCTTTTAATTACAGCACTGGCTTAGCCCTATTCGTATTTCATATTATATAAATATAAGATCTGTTATATTAAATATACTTTACAACATTATTAGCAATAAGATGGTTTAGCCTAAATATCAGGGTTCTCGTTGAGTCTAGTCTTTTCAATCATGTTACAGCATATTTTTTTTCATCGATTTACAAATATACGCAGTATTAAGACTAAAAAAAAGTTCTCTAAAATTATATTTCGTAGGATGTATTTTAACATGGTTCTAAATTGTCTTATCTTCTACATTTCTTGTCTCGTCCGAGAGTCTTTCTGCTGATTTGGATTACTGGACTCCGGTAGGTCTGGCATCGGTGTCTACTCTAAATCGGAGGTTGGTTTGAATTTTCATTGCCGGTTTCGTAACCCAGACAACTGTCCGAATTTTCGTTCATATCTTCTTGCTATTATTATAGGCTTTGAGGTAGGTAGGTACTTTATTTACTAGAGCTTTGCAATGGGCTTTTGTCAACGGTCTGGCATATATCACCGAGGATGATCCGAAGACATACACCATCGTAATTTTGATCCTTTGCAGAGGGGAGGGCTCCCCTGCCTTAGAACCACATAGGTAGAACCACGTTTACTTCATAAAAAATAGTCTTCTTTCAACAAAATTTTCACACGAGAAGACCCTTTCAGTTTCTAGAAAATCTTAAATCGAATCGTTCCTGCGTAAATAGAAATAATGTAGAGAAGACAATTTAAAGTACGTTGGGGACAGTAACTGACACGACGAGGATAGTATACTTTGACGTACCATAGTCTTCCAAATAGTTCTGTTCTTCTTCCTCTCATTGGCACGGCAGCCCAGGATGGGCCTTGGCCTTCTCAACAAGCCTATGCCAAGACATTCTTCCCTTAGCCAAGGCTCTCCAGTTAATTATAAATAGTTCTGTTACTTATCGATTTTAGCAATCACTTCTACGGTTCTATTTCTTCTAAGATCCTGTAATAAAAAGTACACTATTTATCTATTTATAATAGAATCCCTGTTAAAATTATTAGACGCACTGTAAGATTCTATGCAAAATCTTAATTATCAGTATATACTATAAAGCTTTATTGTTTTAACGCGATTTGCACCTACTTACGTTCGTGTACCAATTAGTTAACATAGTAATGAAATACGTTAAAAATAAATACTAATAGAAAATATATAAAAAAAATCTCCGGTATATTTAAATATAAAAGTATACACACGTGCAAAACGTGTAATTATTAAAACACTACAGTGCGTCTAATCATTTGGTCTAAATATTATAATATACTAGTATAATACCTGATACGATAAATATTCTATATTTATATAATATATCGTCTAATGTATCCAATCGCAGAAATTATATTATATATCGTCTAATTTTACCGATTGATACACGAACGTAAACAAGTTCAAACCGGTTTCACTTGTGTAAAAACAATAAAGCTGTGTACTGTTTGTCTACGACAGGTACTCTGCCAGACATTCGTCTGGAACTGTGGTGGTGACTATGGTAACGAGGTATGATTATTTCAAGTAGGGATGCGGAGTCCCTCTTTAGGACTGGTCTCGGCGAAAGAAAAGGAGACCTCTTCATCAAAGCCACCCTGCCTAAAATGCCCTCTTCTTGTCTCCATAGCAACAGACTGCCGCAGACTTAGTGGCGGTCAGAGTACTTATCTTAGACAAACAGTAGTATCACCTGATAATTAAGATTTTATATAGAATTTTATAGTGCGTCTAATACTTTGGCCATGGACTGTATGCTCTTACAATTCATAATGATTGCAAAATCTCTTGTTTCTCATTCAGAGAATAGAGAGGAAATACAACGTCTGGAAAGTGCAGTCATACCCTCTTGAGACCACCAGACTGTGTGGTCCAAGGCCCTGGTCAGAAGCTTTTCCTCTACCACAACTGAATGAGTTACTTTTTAATCGTAATTATACAATTAATCGTTTCAAAATTTTATGAACAAGTGTACTCGAAAAATTATTTTTATTCTTTATTGCGACATCAATTTGATAATGATCTAATTGAAAACCTCTTACTAAATTACATCAGAACAATTAAACACATATTAAATGTAAACCAAATTATTATTGCCAAAATTTTACGGTTAATATCAGTTCGAAATGTTTTTTTGAACTAAAACAATTCGTATTAAAGAGATGTAAATTCGTAATTTATTATTATTATTATTACTTGTTCAAAGGATTAACAATTTTTGTTTGTTTAACTAATTATTCGCTAAATTTAATTCGATATATTTTTTTCATAACACCTTGATGTGATTTTGTGAAATCTAAAAATGAATTTCTTTACTAAACTCTAATCTCAGGTATCAACAAAGTTTTCTAAAACTTGTTAGAGGAAAGAAGAATTGTTTATTAAAGGTGTTTCACATTTTATTCAAAACATGATATTGAAATTACCTTGATAGCTCTTAAGCAAATTTCTACATTAAATTATTCACTCATATTTCAATATTTGTCCCTATTAATAAAATTCTTTATTATCTCAATAACATCGACTCTCTTTCGATAAAAATAAACTGCTGTTTGTAGAAAATGCAACACCATGAAGGAATCATCAGAATCAAATGAAATTCGCAGCAAATGTCAATTATAGGATATTATGCAAATTAATAAAGTTTCAGAGCCATCGCGCGTGCGTGGCGCGCGCAGCGCCCTCTGAATTGATGCTGAAAGCGTATAAATAAAGTGCTGTAGCGGGACGTTGAAAATAGTCTATGATTATTTGTTAGTGGCAAACGTTTAGTGAGACCTGAGTATGCCTCCACGACGGAAGAATAAGAAATTCAAGCAACTTACGGAGTTTGAACGAGGGGGGATAATCGGCCTTCGAGAAGGAGGATTTTCCTATCGCGCAATAGCAGCTCGTATGCAGCGGAACAGTTCCACAGTGATGCGAGTTTGGAAGCAGTGGACCGACGAGCACCGAACAACTCGAAAAACAGGCACTGGACGACAGAAGGTGACGTCAGAGCGCGATGATCGACACCTGATCCGCATGGCGGTGAATGATCGCACAGCTTCCTCCAGGCAGCTGGCAGCACATTGGTCTACTGCTACAGGTGTACAATTGTCGGCTTCGTCAATTCGTCGTCGTCTGCTGCGCCGTGGATTGCGTGCAAGGGTGCCATTATACAGGATTCCCCTCACGGCGGATCATCGACGGCTGCGTCGGCAGTGGGCTCTTGAGCACAGAGACTGGCGAGCTGATTGGCACCAAGTTGTCTTTTCAGATGAATCACGCTTCAATTTGTGGACCCATGATGGCCGTGTTCGTGTTAGACGTTATGCCGGTCAACGCTGCCTTCCTGAGTGTATTATTGAACGACATAGTGGTCGAACACCCGGAGTTATGATCTGGGGTGCGATTTCGTATCATGGACGATCCAATTTGATACGAATTGAGGGTAATCTCAATAGCAACAGATACGTCCGTGAAGTGCTACAGCCCGAAGTCGTTCCTTTCCTTCAAGGCATCCCTGGAGCTATCTTTCAGCAGGATAATGCACGCCCACATGTTGCGCGGACTGTTAGAGACTTCTGTTCAGCACAACGCATGCAACTTCTTCCTTGGCCTGCTTATTCGCCGGATATGTCGCCTATTGAGCACGTGTGGGATATGGTTGGTCGGCGTCTCACTCGTGATCCGCGTCCTGCAGTTTCCAAAGACGAACTTTGGTTGCGCATACAAGCGATATGGAATTCTCTTCCTCAAGCAGATATTCAACATCTGTTTGACTCCATGCCACGTCGTATAGCAGCACTTATTGCAGCGCGTGGTGGCTGCACCAAATACTGATTTCGGACGCTTAATTTGTTTCTTTTGTTTTGAAAATTTCATCATTTATTTGTATCAGTACAAGTCGTTTCTGCATTAAATTTCATTTGATTCTGATGATTCTTTCATGGTGTTGCATTTTCTACAAACAGCAGTTTAAATAAAAAATGACAGCTTCCTTCACAAATGTATAAAAAGGCGTAAAAAAGATTTCTATGTCGCCAAACATTACAGATTTTCATCAGTTCACTAACATTGTACCTTTAACTTATTCTTTAATCATTTTTGATTATTGAGTTTAAATGTCAAAACATTTTATTGCTTCTCTTGGATAATCGAGGTTTTACCGTATCTTATTTGGTGACCATGAAAGAAATTCATTAACAGTTTAAAATGTCTTTCGATCTATAAGGTATTTATTTTTAAGAAATATAAAACTTGTACGTTTTAAAATATTAAAGAAAAGGTTTTTTCTTTCCCAGATGGTGATAGCTTTACAGTATTCTGCTTAAGAGTTTACTAATATTATAACATTAAGGTCAAAAATTAGTTCTTGTTAGTTAATAGCAAACTGATATCAAATTTTTCAAAAAAGAAAATTAATTAAAAATAAAATATCTAAAATTATTAAAAACCACATAGCTTTAAAAAAATGTATTAAGCAATATTTTTCAGATGTCATCTTTGAACAAAATATTCGATAAACTGAAAATAAATTAGCATAACTAACTAGATATAAGTGTAAAAAATTATTTAGAAAGATAAGATAACAAAATTTCAAATAATTATATAATAGGTTATACAGATTTCAGAATTCAATATAAAAACTAAAATAAATAATATGAAAACAGTTATTTATTAAGAAATTTCACCACTGGTGAAATCATAGGAAATCTTAGTAAGAAAAATATGTATGTAGGAGCATACCTATTGATTGCTATCACTTTTTGCATTTAAGAAATTATAAACTCCAATTTAATGATAAAAAATAATTTTTAAACTTCTTTATCATCTTATTTTATGAAATTTTGATACTTACATACAAAAGCTTAATTGAATAAAAACCAAAATTATAAACTATATCATTATGAGTAATAAAAGCGCTGTATATATATTAGTAATATAATTTTTGCTAATATAGATCTAGATTCTTTACACAGATTTCGATTATTGAGCATAAAAAAAAAAAAAAATATGTAACTTAAAGAAAATAATAGAAAAAAATTTAAATTTTTTTTTTAAATCTCTATAAATATTGAATTTATGTGACAAGTATGTTTTGAATTATAAAGAGACCAAAGACGAAACTTATTTTTTTCGCTCAGCAATGCTTTCAAATTGAATGAATACGCGTATCACAATATTTGATTTTTTAAACGCGTGAATACAAATGGGAATATTCACTTCATAAATGGTGCAAAAAAAAGTATCCGTTTTTTCACAAATTAGAAAAAAAAGAAAAACTGCAAAAAATCATTTGCTTATTATATATCACAATATATAAGGAAAAAATGTCTAAATCTACAAAAAGTCCCCACGTTTAAAAAAAAATTCATAGACACTTTTTTGCTTAAAAAAGTCACCGTAGTCACCCAAGAACAAAATAGGTAGCAAGAATATTTTGTCTAGGGTAAGAACTCCCCCCGCCACACAATCTGAAACCATCTGCTGCTATGGAAACCAGAATAGCGCATTTCAGGGAGGGTAGCTTCTCTTTACACTAGAACTAACACAATAAACCGAAGATTCCCTTTCTCTCGTCAACCCGAGCTAAAACCTGCCCTACAACACCCCAACTTGAAATAGTTATACTTCGTTATCATAGTCCAGATGAATGGCTAGGGGAGTTCTTACTTTAGACAAACTATAGTTACATTTCAGTCGCCAGTCGAGACAATACAGTCGAAACTCCTAACCTTCAATAGCATTTTCAATGTCCTAATTCTGATTTTCATTTCAATGTCCTGACTTCATTCAATGTCCTGACTTCAAAAACATGTGGTTCTGCAACAATGAGACTGAATGTCAAGTCATCACTTTGAAGTACCTCATTCCATCTTTGTCAGGCTGTTAATTTGAAGAAAAAAAAAATGAATAAATAAGCAAATAATTTAAGTGGAAAAGTTTTATAATTCAGTGTAAATTGAAAAGATAATTTTTTTTGTTGCAATGGGAATGTATAATTTTTAAAAATAAACAAGTTACTTTTAATTTCTTTTCGTTCCATTTGAATGTTTTTTTTATACAGCTTTTTTTTTTCTATTTTGTTGAGAGAAAAATTGTTACCAAATTTGTACATGGCTGAATGTCCAAAATATAAAAATTAAGGACAAAATTGCCACCAAACTTAAGGACAATTTAAGGATGCTGATTCTCTATTGGGAGCAATTTGTACGATACTAACAAGAATTTGCAGATACACAATTGGTGACAATTTTAATAGTTTCTGGACTCAAGTAAAAAATGAAAGATTAAAAAAAAAAAAAAAATTCTGATTTTTAAGTTACACAAGAAAAAAAAAATTTTTGGTTTATTTTTTTACAAAAAAAGGGGAGAAAATAGGAAAATTGTTAAGTAGTAGCAAAATACAAGGATTCTCTTGTGAAAAACAGTGATGAGGGGGAGGGGAGTAGAGAGATAAGAGCTTTTTACATATTTCTCCCACATTGAATGCTTTTATGCCACCAAATCAAGGGTCTCTAACATTGGAAGTGTAAAGAAATATTATATTTGATACACTATCAAGACTTTATCGCATAATTTTTGAATTTGAAATTTCTTCAATTCTTCTTTAGATAAATAATATTTATTCTTCCTGTTAACTTTTACAAAAATTTGGAAAAATCACAAAAATTTCGGGACATTTATTAAAATATTTAATAATTAAGGACACTTTCTTTTTTAATAAATTTTACACATTTACGCAGACTACGCATTTTTTTTTAAGTAGCTCATCTTGTGTCACTTTTGGAGAAATATACTTGATTCCCCCTCCCCTCGATTTTACGTTATCCCGCTTCGTTTGTTTTCTAATCGGATTCTTCGGCAATCCGATGTAAATATATATATATCGCTGATTCAAAACTAGAACGACACTTCTGCATTCCCCTCTCATTGAAATAACATGAGAAGTGAGTGCAGAAGTGTCGTTTCAGTTTTGAACTAGCGTCATGTTTCTAAATACATCATATTCATGGGTGACACTCAAAAAAATGTTTAAGACTGCTTTTATTTTTTTACTAACTAACGAGGTCTAGAGTTGTTTAACAGAATTTTTAGAAATATATTGTCCAATGACTGCAAAAAAGCATCTTTTCATGAGAATGGCCCACATATAATATCAATGACTTATTTATTTTTTCTAATTTATAAAAAATATATATACATGTTTATATTTTTACAGCAAACACAACACAAACAAAGGCCACCTCATCTCTCTTTACTCCATTTGCAGAAAAATATAAACTACCCATTTTTTCTTGGAGCGTTTCATACCTTTACATATTTTTAATTTCCTCATCAATTTTTGAGTCCTAACTTTATAAATTTTATTTCTTTTTTAAATAAACTCGCAATTTGAGCATCGAATTTTGATTCTTTCAACCTTTCTAAAAATGAGGGGGGGGGGGGAATAAACTCAAGCAGATTCAACACTGAAGATGTCGGAAGTTTTATCATTCCTATTCTTTTATGTCACACCGTTATTTCATCGTATTGCGATAATTACTAAAAATAATATTTTCATTAAAAAGTAATTTTTTTAAAAATTATTTTTAACTAAAGCATTTATGAATTTTTTTTAAGAAAGAAATAATTCTATTTTGAAAAATTCAAAAAATAAATTGAAAAGATATTAATTGTAATATGGAATTCAGCCCACTGGTTTTTTTGAAGTTATACTTCTTATGCGACTTCCAACAAGGTTGCGTTAAACGTTTAACGCTACATTTTTATTGGCCGGGAAATTACGTGGTAGGATCCAGTTTTCCCTCATTCATTTCCATATTGTTTTGGTTCTCGCTAGCATAAAAATAATAAAAGTATTGTTTTTCTATAAATATTTTTTTAGTTTGTTTTGATACACACATAATTTAATAGGGTAGTATTTTTTATTTTCAAATTTAGTGGATAACAATTGTAAAAAATGAATGAAAACAATCCCACGGACAATGCGACGGATTTATAAGGTTATGTCAAGGTACGTCTCTTGTGAATATCAATTGATTGTTTCCCTTTTGAAATTACACTATGACGCATTCACATACATTATTAATACAAATACATTTTCCAGGGCTGGATGATGAGGCAACCACAAGCACTTCCACTGGTTCAAGAGGTCCACGAGGGAAAAATGCACAATATTACCGTTATTACAGAGCACGGAAGGGAGCGGAGCAGGAAAAAGAGTCGTTGAATAGAACTCGTGATCCTTCTACGACTGCTGATTCTTCTACAATTAACGTCGCAGGTTACGAAGTTTAACTTCTTCCTCGCGGAGGAACTCCACGCACTATTTTTTTTTACTGATTGCAGTCCTCAGGACTGAAGAGTGGTACCCATGAGCATATTTAAGGACTCATTTCGGGGCAGAAAAAAGAATTTTACTTTCTCATTTATGTAAAATCCAATTAATGTTTTTGAAAACTTTTTGTTTTATTTTATTCATTGAGATCAGTTTCATAGACATTAGTTAATAAACTTTATAAAGTTATAAGCACCGGGGCAGAATTGCGTGCGACATTGTCGAGTTCTTACAGTGTTTCTTACAGTATCTTCGAGTGTTTTACAGAGTTCTTGCAGAAAGAATTTTCTTTTAAGAAGAAAAGAATTTGGTTTTACATAAGTAAACTTGATGAATTTTGGTTTTTAGCCGAATTTTTTTTTATCTCTAAAATTACAATTAAAAGATGCCTTTTTCGCACATCGGAGGGGAAGAAATGTTTACGATCTTTCTATTCTTATTTGAGAAGAATGAAAAATATAGAATAATGATTTGCAGAAAGGTTGAAAGATTTCTTTCCTCTCCAGAAATCATTCCTTGACGCCCTCATTTTGCGCTGATATTCTCGTTAATCCATGAAGTATTTCAATCGGTCTTTGAGTCAGTTATTGCTACAAATTTCTACTTTGTTTTTTAGAAATCTCGATGTCTTTTATTGCGCAGCTATTATCTATATTCTCGTGAATTTTTGAAATATACCGATATTATTAAGCCACCCGAAATTCAAATTGGGGATTCAAGAAATCGGTCGTTTTGCGTCGATATTCTCGTTAATCCAAGCAGAAAATCTAATTCGCGTGATTTCGCCATCGAACTTTTTTTCGGTAGTCACTGATACGGATTGCACGATTTTGAATTTTTTTTTTTTGATGCGATGATTCACGAAATGCGAAAAAGGAAATAATGTGTTTTCTTGTTTAATAAAATGTGAGAATCTCGCCCATGATATTAAAATAAAAAAATATTACATATTCATTTAAAATACAATTTTATTCAAATAGGTTTTTTTTTTTGTAAACACAACGTTTTTGTTACCTTAAATTAAGTTAGTAAGATGTATATTTGTTATTATTAAAAGTATCTTGTAGAAAGATATTAGTGCTAGAGAGGTTTGTCGCAGAAACCCCAAAAAATTCTGCCACAGAGGTTATAAGTAATTATAAAAGTTCAACTTCGAAAAACTTTTAAAACTATTTTTTTAATTAAAATTTGGTAACTAGATTTCATGAACTCATTGCAAAATGATAAAAATGAAACCAACATTATTCGAAAGAAATTAATTATTGGATAAACAAGGAAATCTGTTCTTCCTTTTTTAATTCAGCATGATCACAATATTAAAAAAAATGTCTATTTCAGGGGTCTGTCTAGGTTTTTTTTAGAAGTACCTATTTTGTGAAAATTTAAACATAATTCGTAAAAATTATATTAAAAACACAAAAATATGGTAAAGTAAGGAAATATTTTCAAAATGTCACTACAAATAAAACTGATTTATGACTGGTAAATTTCTATATATATTTCCCCATATATTCAAAAATAATTTTGCTATTGTAAAATTTTGGGCAAAAAAATTTATCCAAATTTCAAAATCCATAAAAATTACTGTCCATAGTTAAATTTCAACTTCAATTTAATAAAAACATGCATTTAACAGTACTAGCACTAAAAGTTATTTTCATTATGAGAACGTTTTCAACTGGATCATTCAGAAAACAGTTTCACAGAAGAAAAAAATGGTTCATAAAAAAATAGAGGTCTGTTAGAATTAATTTACAATAGTGTTTAAGATAATGTTTGAATTTCAATTTCCTGTAAAATTTATAGGGAGAGCCTCATCGTTTCATTTTAAAAAACTCAGCGAAAAAAAGCTCACTTCGATATGGCGTAAGTGACCTGTGTGTTAGGCTTACCACATAGCACTATCTGACCAAACACGTGCTACCTTTTCATATAGGTACCTTTATGAAGACAGCTGGCAGAAAAGCTTCTTTTTTTTTCTTCCATAGATTGTAAAGAGAACGGGCTTTGCATGAGAACTTGCTTTGTTATTTGTGAAACTAGCGTTTTCCCAATAGTTGAATTTGTGAAGGTACCGCTAGATGGTAGTAAATTTACCCTGGACAGACCCCTGAATAGTCTATCTAATATTGTTTGACAGTAGATTTAAAAATATTTTATAACTCTCTTAATATTAGTCATTTCAGCAACTTTTGATAGAATATCATTATATAGGAAGAAAACTAAAATCTTTTTACAAAGCTACGTAAAAAAGTTATTGTGCATGAATGAGAATTTGGTAGAAAAAAAGAAGGTACTAGTTAGGGGTAATTAAATATCTCGTTAACGAGATTTTGCATAATTTTAGATTAGGGGAACTCTGAGAAAATTTTGATGGAATATAAATTATTCATTCGTGGAAATCCACGAATCAGCGGTTTTGAGAATCACGGAATCCTGCGAATTAGGGGAAGAATCACAAGATTGTATAATCTTACCCATTCATGAATAATTGGTCCAGTCAGTTCTAAAATGGATTCATTGTTAAGATCACCCTGAAAAGAGAAAATGTTTTCTATTTATAAATATATATAAACATATACAATCAATACTTGAGGTAACAACTCATTTTATCTAAACAAAAATTTACGATATAACCTGACGTTGTTAAATTGTGAGTGCACAAAAATACCATAAACAGGATCCGCGCTAAGGACTTCAACAAAACAACATCCATACAAAACAGCGTAGATTGTAACAGCACAGAGACAATTTTTTTTTTATTATTTAAGTTTCTGTAATTAAGTTAAATATCTGTAAAACTTTTAAGTAAACATCCATTTAAGGAGAGTTTACCTATCATTTAAGTCAAAATAGGAACTGTTCAGCTCCATTTATTTGTTTTTTATTTTACATATTCTTACATTCAATTTAATAGCGAGTTTACTTAAAATCTGATGCTGGTTTTTCTTTTCATTGTAATTTTTGTGTCAATATCTTTGCAATCATTTAATTAGTAGTTGGGAAAACTACATTATTTTTGTAGTTTATTACGACACTTACAATTACTTTGTTACAAATATTAACTACAACTACTTTTTTTAAAATGTAGTGACTACTTTCCCCATGGCAGAATTTTTTCGTGTTTTCTGCGTCATACTCTCCAGTTCTAATATCTTTCTCGTAGATACTTTAAATAATAACAAGTATACATGCTACTAATTTAAAGTAACAGAAGCGTCAAAAAAAAAATTCCGGATAAAATAAAATAAAATTATTTTTTTAACTGAATATGTAATATTTTTTTATTCTAATATTACGGGCGATATTATCGCATTTTGTAGGGGAGAAACACACTAACTATTGCTTTTTTTTCCCCATTTTGTATATCTTCATCACATTAAAAATAAATAATAAAAAATCGTGAAATCCGTAGATGTAATTTCCAAAACGGAGAATGATCGAAGGCGAAATCACGGGAATCGGACTCTTCAATAAGGGGGTTAGTAAAATCGTGTTTTCATTTTGAGATTCAGTTGTTGTAGTAAACATGGAATTAAAAATATAGGATTTTAAAAACTGTGTTGAAACTAATAAGTAATAATTGCATTAAAAATAGAACAAAAATTTCTGCAGAAACGAAAACCAAATTTTTTACTTCATATTATTCTTTATTTTTTACTAGCCGCCTAAGGCGGCCAGCTGTCCGCCACGCTAAAGGTTTTCACAAATAAAGTTTCTTAAAACATAGCAGGAAAGCGATTATCAGATCAAAGCGAAGCGTTCTATTTACGTATCGAATATGTTGCCACATTTTTAATACAAAAGTTAAACTTTTCTCCACTTTGATAAATGTAAACTAATGCGAACCTTACAATTAAATTATTAATTCCTTCGTATATTATTGGTTTAAGTTGTCGAAAATTAATATTTCAATTGTAAGGTTCGCATTAGCATACATTTATAAGAGTGGAGAAAAGTATATGCATTTTTTAATAGTTTTTTGAATATGGCTCTTTGAAGACGAAAAAGCATAGATTTTCTTACAAAATGACTGATAACTAAAAAACTTATCCAAATTTTTGAAAAAGAAAAAAAATACTTCTTCATTATGTCAAAACACAATTATGTGCCGAGTTTCGTGCCTGGGCGAGGCTTCTGGGGCTATATATTGTGATTATAGACAGACACACACACAGCCGCGTTTATTATTGTGTATAGATTATTCTCAAATGAGCACAAGCTTTTATGAGCATAATCATAAGAACTTTTTTCCATTCCAATGCACGAGAAAGGCATCTTTTAAATATAATTTTGAAGAAAAGATAAAATCTTTGGAAAATTTCTGCAGAAAAGAAAACCAAAATTTTTTACTTCCAGAAGAAAAAAATCGTTCTGCAATCATTCTGCGACAATGTCTCTGCGTCACCACGGGGTTACGTCCCTACTCTAAGGAACTGACTTTGCTGGAGAAATGAATTTAATAATTTAACAAATCAAAACTGTAAAATTTACACTGCTGGCAAAATGAATTAAACATTATGTTCAAAACTGTTAAGAATAAAAAAATTGGCTAATATTAAATATGAAGAACTACAGTCAAACCCCGCTATACTGAACCTTCAAGGGACCGAAATTTTGGTTCACTATAACCAGGAGTTCACTATATCCGTTATGCGGGCAATTTAACTAATGGCTCCCAAATTCCACCCTTTTATTACACGTTATTCAAATAAATGACTGAAAAATATTATGTAGTAGCAAAAAATTTGTTATTTTTTATTACTCTTCGTCCTGCGTACAAAAAAAAAGGTAAAATTAGTAATCTTTAGCTGTTGAGCAGTCCTCAACATCAGACATGGAAACATTTCCCGACTCTGAGATAATTTTTCCTGAATTTCTGTTAATCCACTTTTTAAACTTGTCTAACCTGCCATTCGAGAACATAAAAGTAATCTCGTAAAATCGCTTAGCAAATTCATCGACATTTGTCCAGATACTGGAAGATTGCGGCTTCTTTGAATGCTGAACCACTTCAGTAATGCTTCTTCAATACCCTTGTGATCTGCTTTTCTCACCTTTTTTCTGCCATTTAAATTTTTTTCATGAGTAGAAATTGTTAATTGCCTATTTTTCCATATGTTACGAACTGTAGGTTTGGATAGTTTATATTCCCTGCAAATATCTGCTTGATTGCATCCATTTTCAATTTTTCTGATTATGCCCATTTTATCATCAATGGAGAACATTTTACGTTTACTGCTCGCCATAGTTAAATTTGAGACACTTGTTTGCAGGCTTTTTTTAATTGCACTGAGAGCAAAAAGGAGTTGAAATGAGGACCTTATCAACACACATTAGTGTCCAACTCTTTGACCAATAATGAATAATTACTCATTCCCTCTGACAAAAAATGCATATTGATCCCACTGACACCTTACAGGTGCATCATCTGCCTGGGTTGGAAACATCTACTTGATTTGTTTAGGGATGGGAAAGTAAGATAAAAGAAGCAAACAAGAAAAAAATGCTTATCGCTACCTATAGATGGTTTTAAAAATCGGTATATGTATTTATTTTGAAGTAGAAATTTCAAAATTATTACAAAAAAATGAAGAAAAAAATCAGTCGAAGACAGAAAAAAGTTCATTATATCCAACTTCATCACTTTTTTGGTTCACTATATCCACAAAAAATAACATTATACGGGTATAGCAAGGCACGGGACCGAACATTTCGTTCACCATATCCGGGAGTTCACTATAAACTGTGTTCACTATAGCGGGGTTTGACTGTATTTAGAAATATTTATTCATACTTACATGAGCCAGTTTGTTATTCTAAAACATTATTTTGGAATTTTTTTATTTGATTTTCCTTTCTCGACAGCGAATATTTTATTTAATTAATAAGAAACTATTAAATACTCGAAATTTTGTAATTGTTTAATGTTCTTTTATTTCCTCTAAGAAAACACGTTTCCTTCCTTTGAAATATCACCATTGATTTACGAATGTACATTCGCATGTTAAAGTATGACCAAAGTGATAAATTATCTACTATTCATAATGGTTAGCTCAAATATTAGTTATACGTAACTCTAAAGACGCAATTCTTGTTAACTCACTGTGAAGGAAGGAACAAAAGGAAGGAATTAATGAAAAGAGGAAAGTTTTTCCCTTGTTGTTTGACATTTGATGAAAAATTTAAATTATTTTTATTTAAGATTATGGAATTTCAATAATTCTTGTATTTTTTCTATGATATTTCTAATTTCTCTGACTTCCTTTGTGGAAATTTAAACTTCTCAATCTTCTTAATGGTATTTCAATTTTTATTTTACTTTATAGAAATCCAAATATGGAATAGTAATAGGCATTTAAATCAAAGAAAGTTAAAAGGTTTTTCCAATTAATTTGGAAAGGGGGTTCTGAATAATAATAAACTCAAAATTTCAGAACAAAAAAAAGTTTTAAACAGATTTTTATAAATGGCTCTCTTTATTATGTATTTAAGTATTCCAGCAAGCAATAATCAGCGCAAAAAGTCTATTTTAATAGGTAATTTTCTAAAATGCACAAAAACCAGAAGAATTTTTACTATACCAGTAGAAACTGGCAAAATCCAGTATAGTTGGCAGCCATGCATTTCAAATTCCAACTTTTATTTTTAGGGAATTTCAAATTTTCCTGACACCCCCTATTTTTAAAATGTCTTCCATAGATAGGTAGCTTTCTTCAGATTAGGTTTTTAAAAAAATTACTAATACCTATTTAAACTTTAAAAAATAAATAAACGAAATATACTAGACTTACAGCATTCAGCAAGCCCGAGACGAAACTAGCTTAAGAAGACGTTCATGACATTTGACATATCAAGTGCAGGACGTAGGATGAAGATGAATTCTCAGGCAAAGAAGGGTCATGAATAGGACTGGGCGATATTAGAAATTATATATCGTGATATATCGTCAGTTTTGCATCGCGATATAGCGATGTATCACGATATAGTATTTTTGAATTTCATTTACTTTAAGGCACAGAAAGTCAGATTTCTATCAAGACTTCATACGCATATTGATTTAAATCAATTTATAAATTTGAAAATATATATGTTTTGCTAAAGAAAGATATTAAATAAATTGACTAAGATGTACAAATCTTACTTAAAATATTTATTGAAAAAATGTGTGTAGATACAGAATGAAATATTTGCACTTCTTTATCGTTTATAAGGTATAAGCAGTCTTAATTTAAGTTAACCCCTAAAACACCCTTAATGAAAAAAAAATATTGTTATTAAACAAAAGCTGATTTTAAAATTTCAAAATATATTTTAATTAAAATAAAAGTTAGATTGACTAAAAGCCGAAGTTTAAAATTAAAAATGTTCGAATTTTAAACTAAAAAGTAAACATAAGATTTGTAATAATTTCTTAAAATTTTCGTTCTCTGAAAGATTTCTCAGTTTAAAAATAAAAAGGGAATTTTATAAAGATATCTAGCTGAAATTATTGAAAAAAAATTTAAAAAATTAAAAAAAAAGTTTGTTAAGAAATTCATTATACACTTAAAACAAAGTGTTAAAAATATTTTTTTTTTTTTTTTTTTTTTAAACAAATCAATATTTGCTTGTACTATTATGCGTAAATAATTACAGAATTATTAAGTTCGATCGTAATGTTCAAATTCTTAATGAAGAAGTAAACACAAGTTTTGTTATATTTTCTAAAAATGATCGCGCAAATAACAAAAGATTTCTTAGTTTAAAAATAAAAAAATAAATAAAAGTGAAATTTATCAATATATTTACCTAACAGCATAGGAACAAAATTTAAAAAATAAGTTCGTTAAAAAATTATTTGTATGCTTAAAACAAAGAGCTAAATAAATTTTAGAAAAAAAATGCTTCTTAAACACTATTTTTATTATTATTTCATATAAATAATTAAATTAAATTAAATAATGACCGAATTATGAACGAAAAACAAAGTAAGGCAAAGTTTCTTAATTAAATTCTTAAAAATAAGAACAAAAGAATTGTGATATTCGGTAATATATTTAGCTAATTAACTAATTATATAAAACGAAAATTAAAAAAAAATAATGATTTTACTCTCTAATAAAACGAAGTAGTAATTGATAAAAAAAAAAAGAAATGAATAAAATTCGCAAACTTTTCAAATTCTTTTGAACAAGTAAAGTTTATTGACTTATGTCCAAAAAATAAGTTTTGTTTTAACTTTATTTCTAAAAATAAAAACAACTCAAGATTTATAAATTTAAAATCAGTAATAGAAGCCCATTAAATTATTAGAAGTTTTATCCGAAAGGTTTTTAATAAATTAAAAGAAAGTAAAAAAATAACCTAACAAATTAATTTACTTTGTAATTTAATTCCTTATGGGCGCCTTAAATTAGATTTCCGATAATTTTCACATTTAAAAATATAAAAAAAGTTTTGTCAGAAAATAAATAAAAAACTTACCTAATTAATGAAGAAACTTTTCTTTATAAATTCTTTTCAATAATAGATTGCGTTCAGAACAAGGTTACGACGGCGATCACGAAGTTAATCCCATTGAAAATAATCTACAAGAAACGATTTCAAATCGCGAAGGTGCGAAAACGAACATGTGATATAACGATATAAGGTCTCAAAAGTGATTCTGATTCTACCGCTCATCAGTCAAGGCCGTCTCAACATAACGAAACAATATCGTCTTCCACAGCGCGAGTTGGCATCGGAACGTAAGAGAAAGTCCTTGCGTGTATCGCTATATCGTTATATCGTCTTCTTCACTCGACGGCTTAAATCAGATCTGATGCATCGCTTGGAATGAAAGTTGCTGTATCGGTTTGCCGATATAGGCGTTAAATCGATATGTCGCGATATATCGATTTATAGCCCAGTCCTAGTCATGAAGCCTCCCCACTGGGGTAAAAAAAAAAGCATTGGAAGGAAGAGCCTTTCCTGAAATATACGTAATATGCAATAACTTCATATACATCAGATACCTTTAACAAGATATATAGCTATATAGCTACCAACATGGACAGGAAAAAATCCAGTAGACCTTACGTAAATTTCAATGAAATCCAGAACATGTTTTATCTATACCATGTAATTTTTTTATCAGAAAACTGAGTTTTTTTTATTTGTAAGGCTTATTGTGCTATTAGATTTTTTGAGGAAAAAAAAAATCTTTAAATGGGCCAGTTTCACTAAAATAAGAAATTTTTACAACAAATAATTGAAATAGACATTGGAATTATTGAACTTGAATCTCAATAACTGATTACTGTTACTGACAATTCTAAGATTAGTTATTTTTCAAGCATGATGCAAGAATTTTCTAGGCTTTTGTAAAAAATTGCAATCTTTCCCGACTATTCCCTGCTTTTTAAAATAAATTTTCCTGAGAATTCCAGGTTTTCCCAGACCCGAGGCAACCTTGATATCGTAAACCTGATGGTAGTAGCTAAGCAGAATACGGATAGTGATATACAGAATTATTCAAAATTATTATTACAAAGATTGAAACATTTATTATTTACCATTTACGAGACCAGTACAGCAATTGAATAGGGCTTCACTCAATTCTCTCTCTATTAAAAAATCGGAAGGGCGACTGTTTTGGGAGTACAACTTAATGTTAAATTTTGTTTTGTTGTGCAAAAACTAAACAATTTAAAAACTTGAAATTACGCAGGTGAATACAGGTAAATGTATAAGGAGTATAAGAAAAGAAGAAAAAAAAATTAGCATTCAAAAATTAGTTTTTGAATGTTTAACTTGTAGGAAAAAATACTATGTGGGCCGCTCTACAGACAGCAGGAATACTACTTCAGAGTTGCAATCTAATAATGACGAAGTTTTACTGATAAAGCATGAATGTATACAAGTGTGAAGTGTAGTATGGACGGACGGATGGATTTCAAACTTTTTCGGAACGTTAGCCGGAAGTAAACTGAGCAAATCGAGATTAAAGTTGTTCTTGAAAAACTGATAACGTATCTTTCAAGGAATAGTGTGTTTTTAAAAAAACATTCGTAAATAAATGGATATTCCTGATAATTATTTAAAAGTGTTTAAACAAATTAAAAAGAAAGAAATTTGTTATGATAGTTCTGAAGATGAATCCTATTATAATATTGATATAAATACTTTTTTAAAGCAGCGACTCAAAAGTAGAATATATTTCTTTAATAGTTTGAAAAGAAAACATAAACTGAATTTTACGAATGGGGCAAATTAATTATTTTACAAGTTCATAGATTTTTGTTATAACGAAAAGAATTTTAAATACTTGTTTTATATGACGAAGATTTGTGATCTTTTCAATATTAATAATTCTATAAAAATTAAAGAGAAAAAGAAATATCAAGATATATGGAATTCATTTATAAATGATAAATCCAGCTAGGGACTTTTAAAGATTTAACCAGAATTTTAAGCTTAAAGTAATCTGTTTTAAAAAAAAACATTCTCATATAAATACTATGGATAATATTATTGATATTAAGAATAATAAATTAAATTTTAATAATAAAAATGTTATGAATATAATTGATAAAGATAATGAACCTTGGTTTAAAGGAAAGGATATTTGTAATATTTTGGAATATTCAAATAGTAAAAAAGCAATAATAGATCATATAGATATCGAGGATAAGATAAAATTTTCTAATTTTTCAGAGGTAACGAAACGTGACCACCAAAATATTGACGTAAAAACAATATTTATGAATGAATCTGGTCTTTATTCTTTGATTTTGTCATCTAAATTACCACTCATCGAGATATTTTCAATGGGTTGCTATAGGTGAATAATTCATTTATAAAAACACCATCTTATAAATGGAGAAAGTTTGCAGCGATTGTAATCTCTTAAAATCAGAAAAAGAATTTTACAAAAATAAAAAATATATGTTTAAAAGATGTATTAAATGTGACCTTAAAAAAAATTTATTCAATATCAATGTGATTGTGGAAGATATTATTCGTATACACATAAACAGAGACACTTTAAAAGTAAAATTCACATAAAAAGAATGGAAGAATTAAAACAAATGGAAGAACTTTTATAAAAATAATTTTTAAAAACAAACAAGTTGGAGTTTTAAAAAGCCTTTATAAATTTACTTGCTAATAAATAAGAGACATGATGAAGGTGCTTAAAAACCTGAGTGATGTACTCTCAACTTTCAGTAAGAAAAAATTGAAAGCTTTAATAACTAAATTTAAAATTCTTGTTACTGATAATATTATTGATTCCATAATTTCATACGTCAGAACAACAGGAAAATATAAGCCTATATTAACAGATTATTTAGGAATGGATGCTTCTAAATATTTGAAAAGAAAAACAAAAAAATTTAATAAATATCCTTGTAAAAGAAATCAGTTAAGAAAAGTTTTTGATTCATATAATTTAAGATATAAAGATGGAAAATTCGAACCAAAAGAAGAAAAAAATATAATAACTGAATCTAATTTAAATGCTATATATAAACCTCAAAAGATAAAGAATAAAATTAAAAGAGAAGTAAATCTTAAACAATTTTTTAAGCCAGATTATAAAATTATTGAATCTAGAGGTGAATTTATCAAGAAATGTAGAGTATATAGAAAATAATATAGAGTTGCAGGATCCAAAATTTTACCTGAACAGTACCATAATATTTTAAAAAATATATTTAAAAGAGCAATTGGAAATATTGTAGGAAAAATAGATGTAATTACTTATGATACAAAATTAAATACACCCTTTCATGATAAAATGATGCCAACTAAAGTAGCTTTTGAAGAATATATTGATAAATTATCTAACCTAATGGAATATAAAGAATTAGATATAACAGAATGTATATTTGATTTTAATGACATTGAATTATCTCATGGAGGGTGACATATGGCTTTAAAATTGTATTCTGAAACTGATCCAATTAAAAGAAAAGTATTTGTCAAATAAAAAATGATGATAATATTTGTTTAGCTAGATCAATTGTAACAGCTTTAGCAATTCAGAATCCTGATTTATTAAGTGATAAATTATGTATTGAAAAATTATCGAATAATTAAATATTGTAAATTAGAAAAGGACGCATGTTACAAATAACTTTAGCTGCGAAATTACATGATTTATGCAATATTGCATTAGAAGTATGTTGCTTAGAAGAAGTTAAAATATTTGAGAAATTTTTAGATATTCAAATTAATATTGTTTGTAGAGAAAATGGGAATGAAATTATATACAGTGGTGAATATAAATTTACTTGCATATTTATATATAAGAATATAAATCATTTTGACGTCATTACGTCTATGACTGGATTTTTAGGTAAAAATAACTATTGCAATTATTGTAAAATAGGATATAAAAGAAGTGATCAACATAAATGCCCTTTAAAATGTGTTTTGTTAAAGAATCTGATTGTGTAGGAGAAGAAATATTTTGTGAAGATTGTAATCGTAAATTTAAAGGACAGAAATGTTTTAATAATCTTATAAAGGCAAATTCAAAAGGTTTCAGTGTTTGTAAAGTGCTTTGGAAATGTTTGAAATGTAAACGTGTAATATGTGGTGAATATGAATGCTGGAATTGCAGAAAATTTGTGACAAGAGGTCATGAATGTTTTATGCAACATAAAGATAGTAAAGGAGGTATTTGTTAAGATAATTGTGTTGAAAATATAAGCAATAAGAAAGATTGGTGTGTTAAATGTAAATATGATTATACTGAAAAATACTTATTTTTTGATGTGGAAACTATGCAAGATAGTGGAATTCATGAAGTAAATCTGGCTATATGCCGTGATTTTAATGGATGTGAAACAAAATTTAGAAATGAAAATGAATTTTGTGAATGGTTATTTAAAGATCATCATTTTGGATATACTGTAATAGCTCATTATGGAAAAGGTTTTGGTTTTCAGTTTTTAGCTAAATATTGTTTCAAAAATCATATAAAGATATTTACAATTTATCAGGGAAATAAGTTAGCATATATGAAAGCAGAAGGATATAACATAAGATTTATAGACTCTATTAATTTTACAATGTGTCCACTTAAAAAATTTCGAAAAACATTTGGTTTGAATGAATTAGCTAAAGGTTATTTTCCTCATCTATTATTTCCTCATCTATTATTTTCCTCAGAAGGATATGAATTAATAAGAATATGGGAATGTGATTTTGACAATAATAAAGATATGAAAAAATACATGAAAAAAGAATGGAAAAGAGATTTTGTGGAACGTTTAAATCCCAGAGATACATTTTTTGGAGGAAGATGTGAACCTACCAAATTAAAATATGAAATGAAAGATAACGAAAAAGGTAGATATATCGATGTATGTTCACTGTATCCAACTGTAAATTACTTTGATTACTATCCCATTAAACAGCCAAAAAAGATAAATAATCCTAAAAATTATAATGACAATTGGTATGAATTAATTAAATGTAAAGTACTTCCACTTTTAAAAAATTATATCCTCCTGTACTACCTAATAAAGCAGAAAAGTTAATATTTTCATTATGTAGAAGTTGTTCAGAAACAATAAAATGTAATCATTTCATAACAGCCTTGGAGAAGAAAAAATGTGATATCTGTTACAAGATAAGAAATTCTGAATGTAAACATAGTGATGAGGATAGATGTATGATAGGAACTTGGACAACTGATGAAATGAAACTAGCAATTAAAAAAGGATATGAGATTTTAAACATCTATGAAGTTTGGCATTTTGAAAATAAATGAAACAAACTCTTTAAAAAAATATGTTAAAATGTTCTTAAAGATAAAACTGGAAACATGCGATAAAGGGAAAAAACAATTTCAAAAATGAGAACAGAAGAGTAGTTAAAGAAAAATTGAATATAAAATTAGATAAAATTGAAGACAATCCAGGTTTGAGATTTATAGCCGAGATATGTTTAAATTCTTTATGGGGTAAGTTTGGACAAAGAAATAATATGAAACAAACAGAATACGTAATAGAAATCGAAGATTTTTACAGAATTATTTTAGATGACACTATTAAATATATAAATATGAATTTTTTGAATGACGATTGTGTTGAAATGACTTATAAAATGAAAGATAAATTTGAAAAAAATAACTTCAATACCAAAGTGTACATAGCCGCTTTTACAACTGGCTCAGCTAGAATTAGATTATATGAAATGTTAGATAAATTAGGAGATAAAGTACTTTATTATGATACAGATAGTGTAGTGTATATAAACGATGGAACCATTAAAATTGAAACAGGATGCATGTTAGGAGAATAGACAAATGAATTGGAAAATGATAAATACATAGCATCTTGGTTAGCTGGAGCTTCTAAAGATTATGGTTATATATTGAATGATAATTCTGCACACGGAGAAGTTAAAGGATTTAAAATGTCATACCAGAGTGAAACTGTATTAGATTTTGATAATAGAATGAAAATAATAACTGGTGAAAAAGATTGTTTAGATGTAGAAATCAATCAATTTAAAATCGAAAAAGATCGAATTATTTCAAGTATTAAGACAAATAAAAGATACATGTTTGGGTTTGATAAAGAAGAATTTTAGATGATTACAATACTGTACCTTTTGGATATTAATTTTATATCTTCTATATTTTATATCTTCTATATTCATTTAAAAAAACATTTTCTAATAAATATGGATAATAGACGTTGGTGCGATAAATGTAAGAAGAAAACTGATAATATGGGTATTTTCTAACTTTAGATAAGAAGGGATTTCCTATGAATATGACCTCGTGTTATAAATGTAATACTTGGAAAAAGACGGTTGTACAAGTTGAAAAGAAAGCTTTTTGAAAAGTATTTATAAAAAACGCTTTCTAATAGATATGTATGACATAACTCTGATTATCAATATTCAAGGATTTATACTTCCAAATCGTAAGATAGCACGAGAAATAGGGTGGGTACATACGAAAATGCCCTTAGGTGAAACAATTAGTGTATTTACACCTGACTGTGAACTAGATGACCAAGAACTGAGTATAGTGCGTAAATGTACTACAGAGATACATGGTCTAAGATTTAAAAGGACTCCTAATAACAAAGAGCTCTGGATTAGTAATAATAATGTAAAATTACATATTAAAAATCTCTATGATTTATATGGTGGTACGTTTGTATATAAAGGAGGAATTATGGAAAAAGAGATACTAAAAGAATGAAATATACCATCCAAAGATTTAGATATTGAAGTACCAAAATGTGCAAAAATTTTATGTCCTGGATGTTCATTACGTAAATGCACGTACTATAAGAATTGTACTTCAAAAAACGGTTCTTAATAAACGGAAGAATTAAAGTACTTGGAAACCAATGAAGAAATATATGATTTAGTATGTTTAATTTGTGATTTAATGGAAATTAATGAAACACACGATAGATTTGGAATTGATGATTTGATTGTAGCGTATCTACCACTACAAAATTACAACTACAATTCACTAGTATATAAGACATGTTAACTCGACTCTATGCTGGGGTACCTTTTCATAGATGACGGTTGACATGGTTTGTAACTACACCCCCCACATTGGTGACCCGGACGTGATGTGAACACGCTTACCTTGACAAAAACGCCCACATTGGTGACCCGGACGTGATGTGAACACGCCTACCTTGGCAAAAACGCCCACTTTGATCTGGATACGCCTACATCGGCAGTAACGCCTACTTCGTTGGATGGTCCACATTGAACAGTTGACTTGCTACTTGTGACTGCAACATTATCCACCTCCTCGCAATGTTTCTACTCAGTCTCGAGCACACAACGTCGGCTTGCATACGCTCGACTGCTAAAAGGCAACTCAGGAGCACTACGACCGTGAAGTTAATACACCTCTCACATTCAGCACTCAAAAAGTACGGTGATCTTAATACAGCTCTCCCGACTCAACCGCACAGAAACAGCAATGATTCAACTAGTGGTATTCATTCATCGAATTCTATCACAGATATAATTCTAGTGGGGGAGTACTGTAGCGTATCTACCACTACAAAATTACAACTACAATTCACTAGTATATAAGACATGTTAACTCGACTCTATGCTGGGGTACCTTTTCATAGATGACGGTTGACATGTCTTATATACTAGTGAAAAGCAACCTATATTGATATATTAGAAGATTTAGTAAAGAAAATCGAAAATGATGAAATAAAAGAGAAAGCTATAGAAATTGTGAATGAAGCATGAATTATGAAATTATAAATAAGTATATTAAAAAAATAATCCTGAGAAAATGAATATGTGTTTATAAAAACGAAATATAATAAATGGAAGAATTCAATAGTCTTAAGAAGCGTACAGATATTTATAGTTTAAGAGATTTAAAAGTCGGTAAATATAATTTAATATCTCTTAGAAAAATAGATACAAAATATGGAGCAACAGTCGTTGCAAAACTAGATAATGAAAAAGAATATTTTTTGAGTAAAGGAGAATTATCTGATAAAAGCATGAAGAAAATTAACAAAGGTATTTATATATTTAATTTCAAAGGTTGGATAAATAACAAAATTTCTGATTATGAATTAGAAGAAGCTTAAGTTTTCCTTACTTTTTATTTTCAATATTTTTAAAATCAGTGTCTCCATCTTGGGAGACGCTGCTTTTTTTTCCTTTTTAAAAAACTTGAATATTGGAGTTTATTCACATATCAAAAACAACTTTGTCTAAGTTATATGACTTGTTTTGTCAATTATTTGCTCATATTTCACCTTAAGGTGATCATTATCATACTTTTTATTTCAAAGGTACTCAAAGTTGTTTTTTACCCTAAAATGAGAGGTTTTTCAAAACAAAACACGTAATTTTTTAGTGTTTTTGATTTTCAAAAGTTGTTATTTTAAAAGATTTTATGTCATTTTTCGATGCTAAAATTGTCAAAAAGGGCTTAAAATGATTATAAATAAGGAGTTTAGATGTGTCCTCTAGCCCCGCCCCATATACTACTGTTATTGCAATTTTAAGTGGTTTCTTAAATATTATATATATATATATATATATATATATATATATATATATATATATATATATATATATATATATATATATATATATATATATATATATATATATACGGGACAACTGTAAAAAAGGAAGATAAAAATTATCTTCCTTTTTTGGGTTTAAGTAACATTTTGTTCTGCTGCACAAAACTCTGTAATGTAATGTACTGTGACAATGTCGCAGTGCCTAG
This sequence comes from Parasteatoda tepidariorum, assembly GCF_982258835.1. Classification (NCBI taxonomy): domain Eukaryota; kingdom Metazoa; phylum Arthropoda; class Arachnida; order Araneae; family Theridiidae; genus Parasteatoda; species Parasteatoda tepidariorum. The sequence goes on from NC_141760.1 coordinate 105,468,997, forward strand.
GGTATTATTTACACATTTTATCTGAGTTTTGGTTGGTAGGTGTATGAAATTGTTCAAAAGTAAAAATCGATTAAATTAAAAGACATCTAATTTTCTTTCATTCTTTTTTTTTTTTTTTTTTTAAATCACAAATCTAGAGACTTACCCTCACTGTCTGATATCCTGAGTAGAGACTGATTTCTAGAAGGGATATACAGAACAAAGTTCACGTCGGGCTGGAGAGACGCATCCGAACCTTTAAAAGGAAAATACAAAATCCATTATAGTTTGATCTATGGTAAGAAAAATGTTTATGTAGGAGTATATTTATTTATTGTTAGCACTTTTTGCATTTAAGAAATTATAAACTCCAGTTTTATGACAAAAAATTTATATATTTCTTTATTGTCTTATTATATGAAATTTTGATACTTACATACTAAATCATAATTGAATGAAAATCAAAATTATAAACTGTATCATTATTAGAAATAAAAACGCTGTATCTATATTAGTAATATAATTTAATAACAATATTGCTATTATAGATCTAGATACTTCACACAGATTTGGATAAGTGAATATTAAAAAATTATAAATTTGTGACTTTGGGAAAACGATGTAAATAAATTTTTAAATTATTATTTTTTACTATTTGTAATGAATATTGAATTTATGTGACAAATTATGTTTTTAATTATGAGGAAACCAGAGACGAAACTTATTCTTTTTGCTCAGCAATGCTTTGAAATTGAATGAATGCAAGTATCACAATATTGGATTTTTTTTTAACGTGTGAATACGAATAGGATATTCACTTTATAAACGGTGCAAAAAGTTCACTTTGCAAACGGTGCAAATGGTGGTATCCCTTTTGTCACAAATTAGAAGAAAAAGAAAAACTGCCAAAAAATCATTAGCTTATTATGTACCACAATATATGAGGAAATAGTGGCTTAAATATTCAAAAAGTTACCACTTTTTAAAAAAAAAGTTTTCAGACACTTTTTTTTGCTCAAATTGGTCACCCAAGAACAAAATAGGTAGCAAGTATAGTTTGTCTATGGTAAGAACTCCCCCCGCCGCAAAATCTGAGGCCATCTGTTGCTATGGAAACAAGAATAGCACACTGGAACAAGATAGCTTTCTTCACTCTAAGGCTAACACAATAGACTGGTGACAAAGATTCCCCTTCTCTCGTCCACCACAGCCAAAAACCAGTCCTAAACAGTGACCCCACACCCCTACTTGAAATAGTAATACCATAGTCACGACACGGGTTGAGACGAATGGTTAGGGGAGTTTTTACTTTAGACAAACAACAAATCTAATAGATATTTAATAGGTCAAATGAGCAAGATCAAATAAGAAGATAATACCAAGTTTATCTTCAACAGGGTGAGCAAGAGATGGCAACTGTTGTTCAGGCGGAAGAACAAATTCTTCTTCAGCATTCATGGGAAGGTGAGCTGAAATGGGGAGGTAAGCCGTGAACAAAACCTTAAAAAAAATAATAACGATCATTTTAATCAGGCTTCCAACAACTCAAGACACAAAAAACAATTTTTTGAGTTTTCAATGAGTAAATGTAAGAAAGAATTTTAAACAAAAAATTATTAATTCAAAATTATTATTTACCACTCCCATGCAAAGTTGGCAAGGTTTAGGACTGAATGTATTCATCCAGAGTTTAAACCATCCTATCAAAAATCCTTTTTTTTTTTTAAATTATGTCACAATTTTAAAAAAATATTGCCAAAAATAAAAGGCTAATTTTTGAACACGAAACAAAATGAAGAGAAGTTTTTGTTTCTCTAAAAAAGTTTGCTATTATTGCTAATATTGCATTATTTATCCTTATGCAAAAACATAATTTATCAGTATTAAAAGCATATTTATTCATATTCAAAGAATAAGGTATTAAATTTTGTTGTTCAATGAATTGTGGAGCTTCAAAACTTATAAATATTTTCATATTATATTTATAGTAATATTTATATTATATTATTTTCTTTTAGTAAGTTAAAGCAAATTGTATAAAAACTATCAAATATTTATTAATATGTGTAATTATGTGTGCAATGGTTACATCTATAGAATTTTTACCTTTTACCAAAGTTCAAAGTTTTAGACACTTTAAGAGTTTAAGTCAGTAAAACCCATGTCTTCTGTCCAAAACTAGTTTAACCCCAACATTGCTCTCAGACTGACTGTGGAAATATGAAGCAAAATTGTGGCAGAGAGTTTGGATAAAATATGCACACATGAAGCAACATACGGATATATCCGAGCAATACTAAAATCTAGATATGTCTATATGTCTTCAAAAAATTAAGACATTAAATATGTAGTAGATAAAAACGGAACTCAATAATGCAGTAGATCAAAGAATCCTACTCAATTAAAGATCTTTTTACGTAGCTGTAAATATAATATAAATACCACAACAAGAAATTAAATGGTTGGACGGGTATATTCTTGACTTCTAACCTTTATAATCGAATAATATAACCTTTATAATCGAATATTATAACCCAATCAAGCAAGCTTGGTGTAGGGGAGCAAATTTCTTTTCCTCGGCAGTTAGTAGTTTAATGATTGAATTTTTGAAATTTAAAGCAGCGTATAGGACTTAGGATTTAAGGTCCGGTTGTACAGTTAAAATAACCTAATTTGACATCAGCAGGTAATTGAGCAGTATTGAGTGCTAATAATTTATCTACCTTTTTTGGTGTCCTTTAAAAACCATTAAATTAAACATTCTAATTAGCATTTTAAAAGTTAGAAGTAATTTTAGAATTTTTAATTTTGTATATTGATATTCTGTTTTAAGATCACTCAATCAAAAATTGAGCACAAAAGTTGTACACATGATTAATGAATTAAATGTTTCTAACTATATAGAAAAAAATCTAAGGATGGGTGACGTAGTTTTCCATTGTTGTCGGTACTTTTTTATAACTTGACAGAACTTTTACAACTAAATAAACTTGATCTGGTCCAACTAAGGTCCAAACTCTAGAATTTTGTAATGAATATTTTATTTTAATTAAACGAAGCATATTTTTTATATTTTAAATCCCTAATGCCAAAAAATTTACATTTTGTGCAAAAAATTTTTGGTCTTCTAGGGGAAACAGTTCCCATGACAAATCTCGTATCGGCCACCCGTTTAAGAATTATATTGTCTAATTTGTAAGATGCAAAATAAAAGAGTTATCTGCAGAATAAATCATTTTCACTATATAGTAAAAGATTGTTTAATATAAGATTAAAAATTTGCAAAAAAACTGACGCAATACAAACTTTAATAATGTTGCATTTATCCGTTAATTGGGAGAAAACGTTTTGAATCTTATTTGTGTTACGCTATTAGAATGGTCTTCAGAGGGGGGGGGGTACAATTTTTGTATGGCGATCCTATTGAATGACTTGGAGGAAATCGCTTTGTATCTAATTTGCGTTAGGCTATTAGAATGGTTAACGTTAACTAATTATGAACTAATTATTTTATAGCAGTTTAAGAGGGATCAAGGGTAAAAGGTTATTGGAACGCTAATGATTTCTGAC